>NC_060138.1:150373053-150676084 GCF_021461385.2 Schistocerca piceifrons | reverse complement strand
AGCATTTGGTATTTTTAAAATTAATGTTATTGAGTCTTAAGTGTTGGGCCTTCAGCCGATTTTAAATTTAAGTTGTTTTGCTATTAAAGTGTCAGATTCTTTGATCCTTCAGCTGATTTTGAATTAAAGTTGTTCTGCTCTTAAGCTGTTAGATGGTTTGGGCCTTCAGCCTAATTTAGGAACTGTCTTACGTATAGCCTTTCGTATTTTTAAAATTAATGTTGTTGAATCTTAAGTGTTGGGCCTTCAGCCAATTTTGAATTTAAGTTGTTTGCTCTTAAAGTTTCAGATTCTTTAGGCCTTCAGCCTAATTAAGGAACTGTTTTAAGATAAGGCTTTGCCTTTTAAATTTCTGATTTTGGTTGAGCTTTAAGTAATTGGCTTTCAGCCGTTTTTAAATTAAAGTGGTCTTGCCCTTAAGGCATGAGATTGTACGGCACATTCAGCCGCTAATTAAGTTCCAAAACTAAAGCTCTTTTTTTATTTTTCTTGGCTCTTGTAATGTTTGGTCAAATAAAAGGTTGTATGTTCGAGTGTAACTGACAGCCTCTTATTCTGGTTATTCTGGCCCTTTCCACAACTTAAAGTACCTGTCCTGTCCTGCGGGTTTAGCAAGGCGTCTCAATATATTACCTATATTTAAATAAATACTTAGCCTAGGTTCGTCTGAATGTTTATTTAAAAGTATCGCATAAAAATTTGAAGTAAATTTCGATATTTTTTCTAACAACGTTTTCTTTTTATATATTTTATACGTCCGTATTTATAGATGACATATATTAAAAATATGAAGCATATGGCCGTGCGACCTCGTTTATGAGAGCGTCATGCGAGAATCTGAAGTACATCGGTCACATACTCTTTGATGTTTTTCGTAATAACTTTAAACAACGACTTGTCTTTGTATAGTAGTATAGGTTAAATCTGACAATGGCCGAATTCTGCCTAAATGGGCAATAAAAGTAAAAGCATGATCCAGACTGTTTTGCTCATTAAAAAAATAAAACATTTCACTGATTTATCCGGCGACAAAATGCCTTCTTTCTATAAAGAGTTTGTTTCTTCAAAGCAAGTGCAAGTTATCGACATGAAGTCTAATTCGTTGCTTGATGCACTGCGGTGTCGGTATCGTAATGTCTCATTTATGAACCATCAGTGCACACGAGGATTCTAAATCAACATTACATACTGTTTGTGTGGCGCAAGATTGCCGTCCATTAAGTAAATACGGCTTTCTAAAGACGACGCAATTATTTTAGTGGGAAATCTCGTTCCGCTGCGAAGCCTCAGGTCTTAATCCCGGATGTGGGCAGGGATTTTTCTCCTCTCCAATTCCCTCCAGTCAGCCCCCATGTCGATACTGGCTGCCGTCTAAGTGAGCAACGCGGCTTTCGTGGAAAGATAAGACCACGGCACGGGAGGGCCCTCCCGTACGTCTTGTCACGCTATCCCTCTACCATCCCACATCCCCTCCCCACTGCGATCGCTATGAGCTTCCCATCCTTCGCCTACATCCACCTTATATAAAAGAATATTAAAAGACATCTTGCTTACCATTATGTGCCCCAGAGAATACTATCCGCACCCCTGTTGTTCATGCTGTATGTTAATGATACAGTAGACAATATTAACAGTAACCTCAAATTATTTCAGACGATATAGTTATCCACGATTACGGTAAAGTACTGTCTCAAAAAGTGTCCTCAAGTATTCAGTAAGATCTCGATAAGATTTCAAAGAAGTGCAATGATTGGCAATTTGTTTTAAATGTTCAGAAATGTAAAACTTGCAAGCTTTCTATAAAAATTTATATGTAAATGAAAATACCGAACATTCTTTTTTTCAAAAACTTTCCCCTCGTGTAAAGCGTGCTTTAGGTACCGTATTCAACTGCTGGGCGGTACTGACTGCTGGTTGGCCCTGGGTTGCGCATGCGAACGGTGTCGTGAAACAAAACTTCAATCTTAGTGAAACACTGAATCTGAAATAATGAAAAGTAATCTAATTAAGTGCCAAAAGTAACTAACCGCATATTCAGTGAAAATTGACTAAAAGTTAATACTGAAGTACGAGGGTGAGTCAAATGAAAACAAATTTGTAATAACAATTCGAAATTTCGCGCCTTTATCATGTAAGTTGGTAAGCGTGCCACAAACAGCGTGCAGAATGGCCTGTAGGTGGCAGCATAGTGCAGATGCACACATACCGTCTCAGTATCAGCATAAAGGTGGCCGCCCCACTTGCATCTTGCACCTGGGAACAACAGCGTTCTGTTATTCCGTTTTTGTGCACTGAGGGTGTGAAACCTATTGAAATTCGTCGACGAATGAAGGTTCAGTACGGTATGCATGTTTGCCACAGCAGCAAGTCTACGAATGGAGTAGGAAGTTCGCAAATGGTGTGACTTCAGTGGAAGATGCTCCTCGTCCAGGTCAGGCACAACGAGTTGTGACTCCACAGAACATTGCAGCAGTTGAAGCCATAGTGAAGGGAAACCGCCGAGTGACACTGCATGACACTGCAGCATGTTTACAGATTAGTCATATGCATGGTGTGCTCCAGTTTCACAAATTGTCTGCAAGATGGGTGCCACGGCAGCTGACTCCTGAAATGAGAGAACGACGTGTTGATGCTTGTGAAGAACTTCTTTGGCGCTTTGAACGAGAGTGTGATGGCTTCCTTGCAAGAATCGTTACTGGGGACGAAACCTGGGTTCACTTCCACCAATCGGAAACGAAGAGAGCGAGCAAGGAATGGAATCATTCCTCATCACTAAAACCAAAGAAGTTTCGAACAGAACCATCAGCGGGGAGGGTTATGCTGACTCTCTTTTGGGACGTGTCATTTTGGAGCATTACATGCCTAGAGGGACCACTGTCACCAGTGCATCATACACAGATCTCCTAAAATATCACCTGCAGCCTGTAATCAAATCAAAGCGACGTGGATTGCTGTCAGCAGCTGTTTGCAACATGACAATGCAAGGCACCACACTGCCAGTACAACAGTTGCAACAATCACAGACCTGCATATTAACTGTCTTCCTCATCCACCATACACACCAGACCTGGCCCCAAGTGATTTCCATATGTTTGGACCACTCAAAGATGCAACAGGAGGAAAGAAGTTCCGTTCTGATGAAGAGGTACGCCACGCGGTGCATGAGTGGTTGCGCGGACTACCAAAAGAATTTTTTTCTAAAGGCATTTATGCACTTTGTAAGCGCTGGAGGACTTGCATTGAGCGTGTGGGAGATTATGTTGAAAGGTGATACAGCTTTGTACCACTTATGCACAATAAATAATATTTTAAAAAATATTTAAGGTTTTCATTTGACTCACCCTCGTACATTATGGAAGTTGCTTCATACGAACTGCAATTTCTGATTTGAAATGTCCTCAAAAATAAAATACTGCTCTACTCTGAAGAAAAATAACTGTTTGACATCGCCCACACTGTTCACAGTAAATTAATGTGCTTGCTTAGCACAACACTTGATAATTTTGACTGCGAACTGTTTCCTCATAAGAATTCAAAGTGATGGTTCAAATGGCTCTGAGCACTATGGGACTCAATTTCTAAGGTCATCAGTCCCCTAGAACTTAGAACTACTTAAACCTAACTAACCTAAAGACATCACACAGTCCGCAGCTCGTGGTCGTGCGGTAGAGTTCTCGCTTCCCGCGCACTGGTTCCCGGGTTCGATTCCCGGCGGGGTCAGGGATTTTTCCTGCCTCGTGATGACTGGGTGTTGTGTGATGTCCTTAGGTTAGTTATGTTTAAGTAGTTTTATGTTCTAGGGGTCTGATGACCATAGATGTTAAGTCCCATAGTGCTCAGAGCCATTTGAACCATTTTTGACATCACACACATCCATGCCCGAGGCAGGATTCGAACCTGCGAGCGTAGCGGTCACGCGGTTCCAGACTGTAGCCCCTAGAACCGCTCGGCCACACCGGCCGGCAATTCAAAGTGAGATCTGCCTTGACACAAAAGCAACTTATCTCATGCTTAGCATTTTGTTTTGTGTCTGGTGTACTGACGTTCTCGAAAGCGAAGATACATGAGCAGCTGCAACAGCTAAAGAAAAAATAAACCACTCACAACAAAATTTGGTTTCCGCTTCTCAGAAACAATCTTTGACTTCGTGTTACTTAAGGTGCAATAGACACACGACAAAATATTCAAAACTTTACTAAGGATGATGGAAGAGAAAGTCGTTCTTGAAAAATTATACTCTGATTATTGTTAAAAAATACTATACAACATAAGAGGAGACTAACGACTACGAGATTGTCTGAATACAAAAATTCCAGACATTCCAAACAAGTGCTTAATTTGTGACGTACTGAAAGCAAACAGATCAAATAAAAACTAAACTTGAATATCATTAGTTATCTGAGGAACAAAGATTTCCTTGAATTAAAAGTTCTGACAAACAAACACTTCATTCTTGCACATTCATTATTTATCTTGAAAAACTCCTCCAAAACATCTTCTCCATCGATAGAACCAATAACATGTGTTCACAAACAATTTCCCTCAGATTCACAAACATCCAATCAACTTTTCTAAAAAGTCGACTGCTCGCTACTATGCCTCCATTAAGAACGCCCCTCCGCTGCACCACTGACTGGGGACCAGGCGCCGTCCGCGGTTGGCTCGCGGTTCTAGGCGCGCAGTCCGGAACTGCGCGACTGCTACGGTCGCAGGTTCGAATCCTGCCTCGGGCATGGATGTGTGTGATGTCCTTAGGTTAGTTAGGTTTAAGTAGTTCTAAGTTCTAGGGGACTGATGACCACAGCTGTTAAGTCCCATAGTGCTCAGAGCCATTTTTTTGGGGGGGACCAGGCGCACCACAGATAAATTTAAACACAGAGTAAAGGATCTTATCAACTACACGTGCACAGCGCTCATTCATCGTCGTCCCAGCACAGTAAATGTTAATCAGTTACGATAGCAGAAAACATATGAAAACCTTGCGAACTGTACAGTTCACAAAATACAGAAACGTAGGATCTCATGGTTAAAACATCACTCAATCAGTCAACTCATACAAATAGTGTGAAGTAAATTGTGGGGATATGCAGTCCAATAATCGCATAGTGCCAATCATAGATAAAGCAAATGGCAGCCTTTGGGTCATTATTAGGCTACTGCGAATGTGTAGTCAGTTCACAAAGGAGATTCCTCACAAAACACTCGTGCTACCCATTTTCGAGTGTTGCTCAGACGTTTGGAGCCCATAATAGATACAACTAACATAGAATATTGAACACATGTAAAGAAGAGGAGCACAAGTGGTCACAGATTTATTTGACTAATGGTAACTCGTAACGGAAAGTTTGAAAAAACCTGATTCGGCGAATGTTTAAAGATACATGCAAGCTATCCCACAAAAACCAGCTTGAAAAGTTTCATGAATCAGTATTAGCTGAGAGAACTATGAACTCGCGTAGGGACCACCAAGACAAGAGTGCACTATTTTCTGTTACTTCTACACCTTTTTCCACATTTTTTAGTCAGTCTTCTGATTGTTTTGATGCGGTCCGCCACGAGCTCCTCTCCCGTGTCACCCTCTTCACCTCACCTCTTCGTCTCCGACTAGGACTTGCAACCTATGTCCTCAATTATTTTCTGGATGTATTCCAATGTCTTCCTTCCTCTACAGTGCCTGCGCTCTACATCTCCCTCTAGTACTACAGAAGTTATTCTCTGCTGTCTTAACAGATGTCCTACCATCCTGTCCCTTCTTCTCAGTGTCTTCCATATATTCCTCTTCTTGCCGATTTTCCAGAGAACCTCCTCTTCCTTACCTTATGAGCCACGTTGTTTCCAACACTCTTCTGTAGTCCCATATCTCAAATGCTTCCTTCTCTTATTTTGCGGATTTCCCACAGTTCATATTTACTACCATATAATGCTGTGCTCCAAACGTACACTCTCAGACATTTTTATGTCCCGCTTGCCCCGTCTGACCTAGATTATTTTGCTGCCTAAGTATCAGAATTCCTTAACTTCATCTACTCCGTGATCACCAGTCCTGATGTTAAGTTTCTCATTGTTGTCATTTCTGCTACTTCTCGTTACTTTCGTCTTTTTTCGATTTACTCTCATTCCATTTTCAGTACTCATTATA
The DNA here is from genome assembly GCF_021461385.2 of Schistocerca piceifrons. Lineage (NCBI taxonomy): Eukaryota > Metazoa > Arthropoda > Insecta > Orthoptera > Acrididae > Schistocerca > Schistocerca piceifrons. Next base: position 150,669,945 of record NC_060138.1, on the reverse strand, counting down.
TTGTCCATTTCATTCATCAGATAACGTAATTCTTCTTTACTTTCACTCAAGATGGCCACCTCATCAGCGAGTCTTATGATTGATATCCTTCTTCTTGAAGTTTAATTCCACTCTTGAACCTTTCTTTTATTGCCTTTATTGCTTCTTCTATGTACAGGTTGAACAGTAGCGGCCAAAGACTTCATCCCTGTCTTACACTCCTTTTAAATGGGAGCAATTCGTTCTTGGTTTTCCTCTTCTATTGTATATTGCCCGTCTTTCCCTATAGCTTGCTCCTACGTTTCTCCGAATTCCGAACACCTTGCACTATTTGACATGGCCGTACGCTTTTTCCAGGTCGACGAAACCTATGAACGTGTCTTGATTTTCTTTAGTCTTGCTTCCATTATCAACCGCAACCTAAGCACTACCTCTGTGGTGCCTTTAAGTTTCCTAAAGCCCAACTGATCGTCATAGAACACGTCCTTAATTTGTTTTCATTCTTCTGTCGGCAACTTGGATTCATAGGTTGTTAAGGTGATTGTGCGATATTCTCGTACTCATCGGATCTTGCAACCTTCCGAATTGTGTAGATGATGTTTTTCCGAAAGTCAGACGGTATGCCGCCAGACACACACATTCAAGACGCCAATCTAAATAGTTGTTTGTTGCCACTTAACCCAATAAGCCGGCCCGGTGGCCGTGCGGTTCTAGGCGCTCCAGTCCGGAGCCGCGCTGCTGCTACGGTCGCAGGTTCGAATCCCGCCTCGGGCATGGGTGTGTGTGATGTCCTTAGGTTAGTTAGGTTTAAGTAGTTCTAAGTTCTAGGGGACTGATGACCACAGCAATTGAGTCCCATAGTGCTCAGAGCCATTTGAACCATTTTTTTACCCCAATAAGTTTAGAGAGGCTGGTGGAATGTGATCCATCCCTTATTCAATCTTAAATCAAAGCTCTTTCAGTTTCCGATTCTAACACTGAATTCCCTATCTCTTCTACGTTGACTCCTATTTCTTCTTCTACTACGTCGTCAGATAAGTCTTCCCCCTCTTAAAGGCCTTCAATGTACTCTTTCCACCTATCCGCTCTCTCCTCTGCATTTACCAGTGCAACTCCCATTGCACTCTTAATATTGTCACCCTTGCTCTGTTTATTCACGATTGTGATTTCAGCATAGTATGTAATTCTCAAGTGGCAATTCGCTACGGAATACAGGTAATAACAGGCCAGAGTGGAAATCGAATCATTTATGAAAGATGAGACTAATTACAGCTCGTACAGAGACGTTGAAACAATCTTTCTTTCCCCTCTCCACACGCAAACGGAATCGGAAAAAGTACTAATAATTGTTTATAATAGTTTGCAGGATATAGATTGTAAGGATCTTCCCACGTCAGAATATTTGCTATATTTTGTGGCTTTCATTTGTAAGTTTATTGCTTGGCGCTAAAGCAGGGTATTCGTTGTACGAATTACTGCAACTACCGCTGAGTTAGCCGTGATCAGCATTACCCTTACCCTCTGACAATACTGTTTACAGCTGCCATTGTTACTTCGTGAGTGCCCTTGCCGCAACGACTCCTGATTGAATTTTCTCACGACTTTTGGGTAAAATATTTTTTGGGCGCAACTTGAGGAATCTGGTGAGTATTTTATGTGTCTATACTTACGAATGGCATCTCTGATATTTTAGCTCAAATAAGACTTATTTAGTTTTCTAAACATTCGCTAGATGTCACTTTCTTCATATCAATCGATACACCTTTCCTTTAGTGGAAGACCCTAGATTGATAGCGGTTATACCTCACCGTGACGTCACTTATGTATACATGCCCAGTTTCGACAGACGCCTATAGAGTTTCGTGGTCGTATCGAGTTCTGAGGTGACGTCGCATTGGGTTTTGTCCTATTACCTGAAGTCTCTATTGCACGGATTTTATATTCTTTTTGTATTCTATGAATGTATGCTGTTTCAAATGTTTGAGGATCTCTCGATAACACTTCTATATTGGAGTGATTGTTATAATTAAATGTAAAAACATGGGCACGGATTTTGTGTGTTCGCAGTAGCGTATTGGGTAAAGATGTCGTGTTTTAGGGGGTGATATAGGTGGTACGCTAATGGTAAATCAATATAACAATGAAATCATTAAAGCAAATTTGGCGCCCCTGGAGCGTGTTTATTTTTATTTTTCTAGTCAGGCTATTGCTTTTAATAGAAATTAAAATTTTATTTTATACAATATAATTTTTTGATATGTACGATAATTTTACTGCCCTGAACACATAATTCCATCTTTTCAAGCTGCCAATACCGATAATAAACAAGTAATAGGTAGGCTTAAAATATAGGAATACTGGAAACAGAATTTTTATTTACATGATCCCACCAGTGATGACGATCTGATTATAATTATGAAAAATATTTGCCGTGGAAACAATGGAGACAGTGCGAATAACAAGCTTGTCTGCGTGGCCCTTGCCCGTAGCAACCACAGAAATATTGTGTGCGATCTTGAGCATGTGACTTGATGGGAGGAAATGCAGATGCCAACCAAAAACGTGAAAAGCTGTAAGTAATCACTTATCTGCGTAAAAAGAGAGGCGTGAACTGTTGTATAATCTGAAAATATCATATAACAAAACAAAACTGTATCATTCTAGATCCCACTGAGGATACCTTTAAGTAAAGGGCGAAACACGTCTGGGAGAAACAAAATACATTGCAGCACGAAAAGGCGGTTTTCATTGACAAAACAAATATGACAGCGAATGTTCCATCATTGCGATGAGCTGTAACGAATTGTTGGCCACGATATCAGGGCACTTAAACCATTTTAAAAGTTGTTTCTCATGTATACATACTGTCTCCTTGAACATAATTTTAAACAAAAATTTTGTACACGACAACGTGCTGTTTTCTGTTCTTTCTTATAACAGAAAACAGGATATTTGTATTTATTGTTTGTCGGATTATAATTAAAATACTGCTATGGAGAAGTGAATCGCCCAAGACTTTGAGCTCCTACCCATTCACGGATAAAAACGATGCAAAATTCTGGTATTGAAGCTACTATTCTCACAGAACCAGCATATGGTGAGATCTCGCTCATAAAAAATGTTCAAATGTGTCCGAATTTCTAAGGGACCAAATTGCTTAGATCATCGGGCCCCAGACTTATACACTACTTAAACTAACCTATGCTAAGAACAACACACACACGCATGCCCGGGGGAGGACTCGAACCTCCGGCGGGAGGGGCCGCGCTCTCTCACATACTCCATATGCCAATGATCCCAACTGATTTATAACTCATTTCAAGCAGCTTCACCTCCCAATAGGGTTTTGTTTGCAATAACAGAGAGGGTGGGGGGGACAGGAGATTAGGACATATATATGCAATTCATATTTAGCATTTGCGAAGCTTTGCCAGGTTCGCTAGTTTCATATACTGGTACATCTTCAACCGTTCTACTAATTATGTTAGGCAAATAACATTTGTTAAAAGTCGAGATATGGATTATGCAGTTGTATTTATGTAGTAACAGGCAAAGATTTTCGCACTAAAAGGTGCCTATTGATTAATGTGTGGGAAGAGAGACCTTGCGAAAGAGAGAGAGAGAGACTCTCTCTCTCTCTCTCTCTCTCTCTCTCTCTCTCTCTCACTCCCTACATCCCTTCCGCCCCCTACACGCACACGCACACACGCGCGCGCGCGCGCGCGCGCGGAGACATACACACACGCACATATTTCACAGGTTGGTTGGTTGGTTCTTAAGGTGTATGAAAAACAAATGAACAAACTTGAACACTGTAATACCACAGTCTAATGAGGTAATACTGTGCTGAGTGCGAAAACGTATAACTGCAGTTCTACCTCTAAAGTGAGGTGAAGTACCATTAACGTCAATGCAGCGTAAGAGAAAGTGCAAAGAGACAGATAACTGTCATGTGCATACACACAACAAAGTTTCTTTCGACCTCAACCTCCACTAACAAAGAAAGAAAAGGCAGTGGTTTGCAGAATATGTGGACAAGGAACGGAAACGGTACGTAACTTGCTCGTTAGCCTTATAAGGAAATAGTCTTTTTAATCCATAACAGTGAAAATATACAAACATATGTATCCATATTTCCAGAATGACCACAGAAAACGCTATGTAAATAAAGGCGAAACGCGTCTGCTCTAAATTTGTCTTTAATTAATTTCAGTAAACTTACGACAGAGAAACTAGACAGACAGAGACAGATAGAGATCAATGTGAATTTCTCCACAGGAAGTCAATGGTAGACCACCTATTCTTCCTGAGACATATCTTATAAAAAGCAATTGAATTTGAAATTATAACACAGCATCTGTTCATTGACATCAAAGGTACGTATGGTTTCTCTGTCTTAAGTTTACTGCAGTTAAGTAAAGAGAATTTTCCAGCTTTTATTTACAAAGTATCTTCTATGGTCATTCTGAGTACTGTCGTGGGAGAAATGGGAACGCTTGCGCAACTGGCGAGACAGCTGCGAATGACACGCAGCAGTGTGAGGAGCAGAGTAAGGATTCGAGGAGTCTTATCGTAGCCGTACGATAGTCATAATGGTGTACGGCAAGGGAACGTGCCTGCGTGTCTTCTTTTCAATGTTGCACTGGAACATGTAGTAACAGAAGCTAACTTGTACTCTAGGTGAACGATTTTCCACAAATCGGAGCAAATATTAACGTATGCTGAAGGTATAAAAAATGGTTCAAATGGCTCTGAGCACTATGGGACTTAACTTCTCAGGTCATCAGTCCCTAGAACTTAGAACTACTTAAACCTAACTAACCTAAGGACATCACACATATCCATGCCCAAGGCAGGATTCGAACCTGCGACCGTAGCGGTCGCGCGGTTCCAGACTGTAGCGCCTAGAACCGCTCGGCCACCCCAGCTGGCGCTGACGATATAGACACAGTTTCAAGATCCTTATGTGCAATGGAAGAGTCGTTACTTGCATTAGAACATCAGTGAGTTAGAGACTAAACATATGGCTTTTGGAAGAATATACTCGAAAAACATTCCGAAGTGGTAACTACATCTGGTTGTGAATTTGAGAAGGTCGATGAGCTTAAATACCTAGGATAAACCGTGACCTGCAACAGCAAACTTTCTTCAACCCTCCACCTACTTAATCATTTAGAGATACTCACAACGCCAGTGCTCACATATGCCGCAGAAATATTGCCACTGACAACAGGGGATACCAACATTAGCATGATGGATGCTTTCAGAGAAAGATAATCCGCAGAATAAAAGGCATCTGCTGCACATAAGTAGGTAGAAAAAATGTATAACAATGAGGTTTATAGCATACATAAAGAGCTACCTATCAGAAAAATAACGAAGTCAGCAGGATGTAGCTGTCCCAGGCATGTGGTGGCACGGATGGGTGAAACAGAAGTGCCGAAGAAGACACTAACTAGAAATGTCAGGATGTAAAGAGGAATAGACGGTATTGAAGGAGACACACTGAGAATGGAATACAGAAATTGTAAAGTACCAATAAGGAATCGTGACATCTGGCGGAATTCCGCTGAAAAGGCGAAAGTTCACAATGGATTATAGAGCCACAGAAAAAAAGAGTACATTCGTTATGCGATACTGATGTTTGTGTAATTTTTCTGTTCGTGCACAGGTCTACGAACGGTGTGGTGGACTGCAGGCGCATCACCCGACTGGGAGTCATTTAAGCAACGCAAGTCATCCCTGGCAGAGGGAGGAAGGCCGTCCATCGCGACTACATTGCTGATGCGACCTACCGATCGTTGATCGCATTGTCAGAAACTAAGTATTTATTCTTTGCTGAAGTGTGCGTGCCAAAATGAAACTTTATTGTACTGTCTTTTAAGAAAACCATTTGTGCAGACACTTACTGTGAAGCTATTGCGCAGCGCGGGATAGCCGCCTGGTCTTGGGCGCCTTGCAACGGTTCGCGCGGCTCTCCACGTCAGACGTTCGAGTCCTCCCTCGGGCATGGGTGTGTGTGTTGTCCTTAGCGTAAGTTGGTTTAAGTTAGATTAAGTAGTGTGTAAGCATAGGGACCGATGACCTTAGCAGTTTGGTGCCATAGGAACTTGCCACAAATTTCCAAATTTCCTAAACTGATTGTACCGAAAGATAGTCTAAGCTCTGATAGTGAAAGATGATGCACATGACAGTACTTAAAACGATAGAGGGTGTGTCATAGCTACGACGGCTTACCTCCGAATTTTTCTATTTGAGAACTCTTAAAGATTTTTAAATAAAACAACGTTATTAATGATCCATATCTTCATTCCTCATGTCTACTGACTTACAGCCTTCGCCGCTAGAAGGCTTCGAATTCTAGCGTTTAACATGGCGGTGTGTAACGTAACTATGTCGGTGCGTGAGAAACAGGGTGCTGTAAGCGATTTTCGAATACGAAGAGTTTGACACACGTGTAGCATCATCACGCACCGAGCGACGCGACAGCTGCAGCAATCCGACGCCTTGGGTTCACAGTCATCGATCATACAGTCCCAACTTGGCCCCATCCGATTTTCATCTGTTTCCGAAACATATAGAACACCATAGAGGACTTCGCTTTGATAGTTTGGTTTTGTTTTGTTTTGCTTTATGGCGCAAAAAACAACTGGGGTCATACGCGCTCAAATCAAAACCATACAACACGAAGACAGAGAGCAGTTAAAAAACGGCTGTTCGTCAGTCCCACCTGACATAAGAGAAGACAGCTAAAACCAGGTACGTGGAGAAAGGGCTAAGAAAGACACCATACAGAAACGGAGGTCCAAAACCAAAAATTAAATGGCCTTCGCCATATTGCTTTGACGGATAAAAAGTAAAACGCGGTTGACAGCCCGCCCGTCGTTTGCTAAAACGGCCGATATCTCAGACGGCAAACCCAATCGGGAACGTAAACGGTTAACAAATGGCTATTCCGTCAGGAAGGGGCGGACAGTTAAAACTTGGGCGAAATGTGTACAAAATGGTGGGGTAGCGCCAATTGTCAAATAACGATGGATAAAAAGGCAGTACCCAAACGTAGCCTAGTTAAAATGACCTCCTCCCGGTGGGAGGGCCGAGAGGAGGTCACCCAGGCCCCTGGTAGAGGTGTAATAAGCCGGAACTTATTCTTGTGAAGGGAGGTCCACTGGCGATGCCAAAGGGACACCACCTCCTGACAGACGGCAACACAGAGATCATCGAAAGGAACATAGGAACTAGCGGGATGAGGTACGAGGACTGTAGCCTCGGCAGTAGCCTCAGGAGTCTCGTTTCCTGGCATACCGACATGACCAGCAACCCACATAAACATCACACTGGCTCCACCAAGTGTGAGCAAGTGACTGATTCCTTGGTCCCGCTGCACTAAAGGATGGGTGGTGTACAGGGCACATAGACTTTGAAGGGCAATGAGTGAGCCTGAGCAGAAGATACAATTGAAAAAGGCTGTGTCGCCGGCTGTACTCGTTGGCCTGATACAGAGCGAAGAGCTGTGCTGTAAATACTGAGCAGCAGATATTGAAAGACACGGGTGCCAATGAAAAAGGCATACCTGACTCCACGGCCAGTCCAAGAGCCATCAGTGTATACAAAGGTACTATCGCGAAGTTCGCGAAGGTCGTGAAACTGAAGGCGATAGAGCGAGGCTGGGGTAGTGTCCATAGGAAGCGAATGAGTGGTGAAGGGATCACACAGACCAGGAAAGCTGCAGGTAGTGTGAAGTTAAGCCGCTGTAGCAAGTGCCAAAAGCAGACACTGGAAGGTAACATAGAAGAGGGACGTGCCTCATACTGGCGATCAAAAGAATCATCGAAGAAGGAGGCATAGGATGGGTGGCCAAGCATGGCAGACAAACGGCATGTACACCTACTGAGAAGAAAGTCACAGCGGTAGGACAGTGGTAGTTCAGCAGCTTCAGCATATAGACTCTCAACCAGGCTAGTGTAAAGGGCACCAGTGGCCAAACGGATGTCATGATGGTGGATAGTGTTGAGACAGCGTAAGAGCGATGGACGTGCAGACGCATAAACAAAGCATCCATAGTCGAGTTTCGAACGGACAAGGGACTGTACAAATGCTCGAGGATGGTTCGATCGGTACCTCAGGAAGTACCATTGAGGACACGTAGGATACTGAGGAACCGCGTACAGCGGGCTGTCACGTAAGACACATGGCAGGACCAAAAGAGTTTCCTATCGAGCATGAGCCACAGTAATTTTGTAGTTTCAACGAACAGAAGGACAACAGGCCCAAGATGTAAAGATGGTGGGAAAAACCAATTGCGCCACCAGTAATTCATACAGACGGTTTTGTCGGTGGAAAAGCCAAAGCCACTGTCGATGCTCCAGGAGTAAAGACGATCAAGACGTCGCTGAAGACGCCGTTCAGTGAGACAGGTTGGAGGAGAACTGCAGTAAATGGCAAAATCGTCAACAAAAAGGGAGCCGAAGATGCCTGGTGGGAGACAGGCCATTATAGGGTTAATTGCGATAGCAAAGAGGACGACGCTCAGGACAGAAACCTCTGGCACACCGTTTTCCTGGATAAAGGTGTCCGACAAGGCAGAACCCACACGCACCTTGAAAACACGGTCTTTTAAAAATTGTTGAAGGAAATAGGGCATGTGGCCATGGAAACCCCGCGTGTAAAGGGTATGGAGGATACCAGTTCTCCAGCAAGTGTTGTAAGCCTTCTCCAAATCGAAAAACATAGCCACAGTCTGGGATTTCCGCAGAAAACCATTCATGAAATGGGTGGACAAAGTAACGAGATGGTCAACTGCAGAACGCCGCGCTCGAGATCCACACTCTAAATTCGCCAGTAAATTGCGTGAGTCGAGTCACCATACCAGCCAGGCATGAATCATATGTTCTACCACCTTGCAAATGCAGCTGGTGAGAGAGATGGGGCAGTAGCTAGTAGGAAGGCTTAGGTATGGGTATGACAGAGGCTTCAGGCCAAAGTCTGGGAAATGTGCCCTCTGCCCAGATGCAGTTGTATGTGTTAAGCAGAAAGTGCTTGGCCACAAGAGAAAAGTGCTGCAACATCTGAAAGTAGACGGCGTCTGGCCCAGGAGCGGTGGATCGGGATGAAATGAGAGCATGATCTAGCTTCTTTACACTAAAGGCGGCATCATAGCACTCAGGATTCGGAGAACAGAAGGGTATCGCCCGAGCCTCTTCCACTTGTTTCCGATGGAGGAAGGCAGGGTGATAGTGGGAATAGCTCGAAATGTACGCAAAATGGCGGCCCACAGTGTTGGAGATAGCAATAGGGTCCACGATGAGGCGATGAGGTCGTCTGCTACTGTCAGGCCGGAAATTGGGGAATGGTCTCAGAGAGCTGTCAGAGGTTAGCCCACATGACAGATGAAGGGGTGGAACTGTTAAAGGAACCAGTGAAGTAAATCCAACTACCTCTTTTGCTATCCAGAAGAACGCGACAATACCTTGCACATATCTGTTTATAATGAATGTAATTTGCCATTGTAGGATGATGGTTAAAAACGCGGAGAGCACATCCCCGTGCGCGAATTACTTTGCGGCATGCCTCAGTTCACCAAGGGACTGGGGCACGACTTGGCAAAGAGGAAGTGCGAGGAATGTAACTGTTCTGCAGCAGTCAGGATGTTTGTGAGATATTCCACCCGGTCATCAGAACTGGGGAAAGTAGTTGTTGTGCTTGAGAATCAGAAGTAATCTCCAAAAACAAAGTACCATTCCATAAACGTGAGCAGGATTTCACAGGGCTGGCAATTGCATCAACATCTTTCTGAATTGTAAACGGATTTACCATGGTGAAGGACTGACTGTCTTCAGTATGGGACACCATGAGGAGCCATGGTGCAGTGGGATGGGTCTTCGAATCGTTAGCCTTATTACTTTTACGTTTGGTAGACGTTGATTGGGAAGATGATTGGCGCATCATGAGAAAATATCCCATGATTGCCAGCATCTCCGATGACGCGCTCCTTCCAACTTGGGGCCCCTTCACAAGGAGGCGCACGTGCCTTAGGCGACTGTTCACACCTCAGCTCATACCTCCCGAACACCCGACAGAGGGATCAATAGGCAATTTGGGAAGGTTGCACCTCAGGCAATCGGCCCCTCCCTGGAGGTATGTACGAACCCTACCTGTCGACCTGGGAGCTGGGAATTACGTGTTACCCAGTCACCTGTTACGCGTGGGCTGGCCTTCAGGAGCGCACAGGGAGGAAGAAGAAAAAGAGGAACGTCAAACGCCAGAGCGGAGGAACGAGAGGAGAAAGGAAACAAAGAAAGGAAAAGGGAATGAAAAAGATTGGTGAGACTGTTCTTATGTCAGCGACAGACAACGCAGAACATTCCCAATAATACCCCAGACGTGTTCTCCAACGGAAAGGAAAAAGAAGAACAAGAGGATAGACATGCAGCACAAGAGGGAAAAGATGAAAAGATGCTGCTAAGGCTGAGGCCCAGTGGTAGCCAAGCACAAATCTGCCAAAGAGTGGCGAGCTCCCTGGGGGGGTGGGGGGGGGGCGGACTTTGATAATGATAAAGTGATAAAGCGATAAAGCGATGCCGGCCGCTGGTGGCCGAGCGGTTCTGGCGCTACAGTCTGGAACCGCGCGACCGCTACGGTCGCAGGTTCGAATCCTGCCTCGGGCATGGATGTGTGTGATGTCTTTAGGTTAGTTAGGTTTAAGTAGTTCTAAGTTCTAGGGGACTAATGACCTCAGCAGTTGAGTCCCACAGTGCTCAGAGCCATTTGAACCATTTGATAAAGCGATGCAAGCAAAGGTGAAATTGTGACTCCATCAACAAAGTTAAAAATTCCACCGTGACAGTATCAACAAACTGCTCTCTTTCCAGAACGAGATTTTCACTCTGCAGTGGTGTGTGCGGTGGAATAAAACAACTCGATAGATCAAAACTACATGCCTGACTGAAACTCTATCACAGGACCTTTTCCTTTCGTCCTTAAGTGCTTTACTAACTGAGCTATCCAAGCACGAATCACGACCTCTCCCCACAGCTTTACATTCGCAGATACCTCATCTCCAACTTACCAGACTTCACGGAAGCTCACCTGCAAAACTTGCAGGTCCTGGACTCCTGGAAGAAAGAATATTTCGGTGACATGGCTTAGCCACAACGTGGGCGATGTTTCCAGAGATTTTTCACTGTGGTGGAGTGTGCACTGACATGAAACTCCAGGTAGATCACGTTTCTGCCAAGTTTGGAAGCTAGGAGAAGAGGTAATGTCGGAAGTGAAGCTGTGAGGACGTGTCGTGTGTCGTGCCTGGGCAGTTCAGATGGTAGAGCACTTTCCCGCAAAAGGCAAAGGTCCCGATTTCGAGCCTTTGTCTGGCACACAGTTTTGATCTTCCAAAAAAAAGTTTCATATCATCGCAGACTCCTCTGCAGAGTGAAAATCTCATTCTGCAATCTCAGGCTGTGGCTAAGCCATGTCTCCGCAATATCTTTTCTTCCAGGAATGGAAGTCTTGCAAGGTTCACAGGAGAACGTCTGTGAAGTTTGGAAGGTAGCAGATGAGGTACTGGCGGAAGTGAAGCTGCGAGAGCAGGCCGTGAGTAGTGCTTAGGTAGCTCAGTCGGTAGAGCACTTGCCCGCACTAGGCAAAGGTCCTGAGTTCGAATCTTGGTCCGGTACATAGTTTTGATCTGTCAGAAAGTTTCAGACTGGTCTCTTGTTGGGTGAAATGTGTACTTTTCGAGGGTGATAATGTTGGGAAATAAATACTTAACCATGAAAAATAAGGATATAGAAGATTAATAACTTTTGTTTTATTTACAAAGCTGTAAGAGTTTTCACATTAAAACTCGTAAGCATTACTTTCCAGCATGCCTTTGTACTACAGGAAACTGATACAAAGAAGTAGAAATAAAATAGCTCCAGTAAAAGTTCGCGATATAATTGCGTATGTGGGGTTGTGAGCAGCCACTGCCTTCAGCATGAAGTATTGCCCTAGTTAGTACAAAATAACATGAAACGTCAATTTTTCAATGAAGTCCCCACTTAATAGGTTCAAATTTCCAATATGGATGAAGGGCCAACAGCACATCTCACACATCAGCATTATCCAGGATGAATGATCTGAGAAGGACCTGTAACTTGGCCTTCATGATGACTTGATATCAGTCATCCAGATTATTCTGTGTGGAGTAGTCTCAAAAGTGAATCATTCCATGTTATACGGTTGTAGAAATGGACCATCGCATTGTACGATCTAATCAGGATTTACGAGATGTCTGAGGGTATCTGAAACAATCCATAACTTAGTGCTGAGAGGAGTGAAGTATTTCAATACGAGAGGCAGCAGGTGCAACACTTCCTTAAAAGATACGAATTTATAGTAAATTTTAACATATAAAGTATTGAAGTATTTTTTGTTAAGACAGGGCATGCCTCAGATTACTTAGGGACTTCATAGAAAAGTTTACATTTGAAACTCATCTGTACCAGTCTTCAGTGATAAGAGTGATTTGAAGTCGTTCTAATCGGTGCAGTCATCTTTATCTCTGCTGCTGAGAATTTTTCCGGATTGTATGGCCGTAGTCCATGAAACTCTTCAATCGCTGACGTTTCGTCCAAGGCTACGTTGGATATCTTCGGAAGTGCTCCTGGTTGTGCTGAGTCTCTGCTTTATCCCTGCATAGCTATTGCAATCTAAGCCATTTGAACCTGCTTGCTGTATTCAGGCGCTGGTCTCTCGCTACAATTTCTACCGCCACACTTCCTACCTTCACCTATCTGACTTCTGCTGTATGCCGCAGGATGTTGTAACCTTCCGTATAAATAAAAAATATATATAATAATGATTTGTAACCTTCCCGAACAGAAAATAAAAATAATTTAATTTGGATAATTAAATTCAGACGTATGAAAACTGATAAGTCTTAACTCATGAAAAACTGATAAATTTTGACGTTAGTAGCGCTACGCCATTACCCTGTGAAATCAATCTGAATCTGTCTGTGAGAAATAAACTGAAAAATTCTTCCCTCGAGATTGTGTCGCCGGATAACGCTGTCTATATATCTGCTCGTAAATTACCCAGCTTAGTGCAATGCTGACCTGTCTACTAATAATGGATAACATTTGTCTGAGATCTGAATTACTAGAAACACTGACTTTACTTAGTGACACAGCTGCACAGCTGGTCGTCTGATTACTATAGAACACGTGACTATGATCTGGCAAAAATTCTTGAATATTTTAATTTAGATAAATGACTGGATCGAGACTGGCAACGACTTAAGGGGTCATTGTACTTTTATAGTTGACTGTTAAAACCAATTATATTCTGAAAATTTACGTTATTGATAAAGATCTATAATCCATTACAGGGGAAAATTGAATATATTACAAATCTGGGTCAACTGGTGCTGTCGAATCACAAAAGAAAACGTTGAAACAAATTCATATTAACATCTCAGACAAGCGACTTAACTATGCACATGCCAAAAAAAGTAAATTTTACCTTGCAATATATGGTTGACTTAATTACACTGTTTGTTGCTTTTTCATTATATTAACAATTATTCATTTGTCCATCCTTCCATGGTATCATTTAGCTCTGCAGCTGATAACAATTATTATTCAGTTCCATATAATAAAATTTCACAGCTTGTCCTGCACTGTGACTTTAACAACTACTAACTGTAAACTGCGCTGTACCAGCAACAGACTACAACTACACTGTAACAGCCAGCGACTGCAACTGTGGCAGAGACTGCACTGACCTGCGACTCTATTGCAGCTCTCTTTTGACATTTTCTCCAGCGGGGTGGTGAACCCCTTACAACATAACCCTCCACTAGGGGGGGGGGCAAAAATTTGGCAGCGATAGGGAGCCAATTGGATATGCCATGAGCAACAAATTTTTCTATTGCAAATAGATATGATATATTTAGTTTACTAAGTCTACAAAATGAGTTTTGCTAATTAATGTACATATGTTTTACATTGTTACAGAGTATATATGAAATCATTGACAAATTATATAAGTACTGAACATACAAAGGTAGTTATGAATATTAAGAATCAGATAAAGTGCACATGCACTGTCAATTCAAATTATTGTTTAGTATATCTTTAGTATCTTTTATAAGAAGAATGTGAGGAATGGAAAGGATAGCATCCTGGTTGTATCACAGTGGGTTGCACATAGCTACACTGAAAGGTCTGTATATTTTCACAGAAGCGCAACGCCATGTGTAACAATCTGAAGTTCTCTTTTCTGAAGGATTAATCAGTGTAGCCAAGACACTGAAAAGTAGTATTAATATTTTATGTTGCCCTTTTGGTAGTACATTAGGTACACCAAGCAGAAGGTCTGTAATAACATCTCTGTTGGTCAGTATGGTGGATACCTTGATATGTCAACACCACGTTCTTGTAGAATCCATTATTTGTGCATCAAAGCAGAATTAGTGCTCCATGACCATGAGAATGGAAAGGATATAGGAAAGTCTCATTAATTGGTGATAAATGCGTCAGAGGGTGAAGGATACATTTAGTCTTATAACATTTTGTGAAAATTACGTTATCGACATCAATCCATAGTTATAAAATATGAGTTTCTGTCCCCTAACGTATGTAAGTTAAGCTCACATGAGCGTTTTATTAGCGGTTTTACATAGATATATACTTAATTTGACGTAATTAGTAGATCAAGGAAAAGTTTTTATGTTACTAATTTATGTGGCATCTAGGAAGCCTTACGTGACAATTTTACAAAATGTTGTGGCGTTCAAAGGCCCAACAGTAAAATTTAAACATTAAATAAGTATAACATAGAAATCATCAGTAGTAATCTTATATATTCTTAGCTGGAGTAGTGTTGGCACTCAGTGGCCTTTCAAAATTTCATTAACTTATACAAATGATATACAAATTATTATCCAGAAATAGGTGTTATTACATGTAGCATTTAGCTGTTAGTAAGTACATCTAGTATTGTGTAAATGACATGAGAGATACCTAAAATGTATGACATGTAATCTAGTGATAAAGATGCCTAGCCTAATGATACACACAAGTAATGGGATCTCTACATAAGACAAGAACGTAATGTTTGAATATATAGTATGTATATTTTTGTTTTATGGACTATCAATTCATTGCTTTGGGATTAATGGTTAATGCTGGCGTATGAGAATATTTGCTTTTGATTTACTTCTGGAAATAAAATGATTAACATCATTTGTCACTTGTCATGAGTCAGCTGCAGCAAGGTTATCAAATAAGGAAAGTATATGTGATCATTCATGGATGATAGAAAGAAGTAGATAAAGTACAAGTAGTGGAACAAGCTTAATAACTAAGTGTCTGTAGCATATAACGTTAAAAGGCATATTTCAAAAATGATTATGATGATGTGAAATGTTATTCCAATAAAAAATACAAAGTGGATCATTAAGCTGAAAGAAGAAATGTACGCATATTATGCAGAAAAAGTAATAAATTCTAAATTAATAGTTAATGAAAAATTGTGTTTAATATGAATGTATTCTAACTGTCTCTCCCAAAAATATTCATTCATTATACTATGCGATATATGACATACTGTCACAAAAATACAACAAATACTTAAACAACTACATAGCACCTCATAACCAAAGGGAAAACTTCATCATTATCATCATATGCAAAAAATAAAGACTCCAATATTCATCATCATCATTTGTTTGTGTCAGCTCAAGGCATGACTTCTCTAATACCATTCTCTTTCGTATAATATTATTACCATTATCATTCTCTTTCATATTACTTCATATGCCACATCATTTTCTTTCATATTATTTCATTCTCATCATCATTTCACATATTATAGAGTTTCTTACCTCTAACATACCTCATCACTAGAATTAACGTACATAGTTTTACTTGATAGTCTGCCATAATCGCGTCATACTCTGAAAGAAAGATAATTAGTCAAGACTGCTACCATACAGTATGTATAGTGTATTCTTGTTAATGCTTGTTAATTTCGGTCCACTTACTTTTCAAGGCAAAGTGTTGCATTTTCTCTCTTTCGTTCTGATGGTAAAATATTCCCGTCAATTTACAGTAAACACTGTGGTATTTAATTTATTTCTTTTACAGGGTATTGCTTTCCGAAAATGATGAATATGGATTAATATCTAGCCATTACATTATATACTCATTAAGGGAAAACTTATTTCTAATGATATGATGAAATATAACATAGCAAAATTTTTTGTTTTATATCATACTTCAAGGTATGTGCATATAGCATAGCACAATAGAAAAATGTGGTAGGTACAAATCCACAAACAAGAATATATTCAAGTGCAGAAATGCATACTGTCTTAGAATGAGAAAACATTTTCTGGCTCCATAATGGGTTAGCTTAAATGAGTATACCAGATTAATTTGTTAACATGCTCTTCAGGAATGCAGAGTAACTAATTGTTGTCAGGACGAGAACGGCGAAACAGAACACTTTTACATAGAGTATAATTGTTTCTAATGGTAATGTTATTCCTGTCCTGCCAAAGCTGCTTAATTTCTTTCCATACATTGTCTTTACTCTTTTCTTTCACAATGTCTCGTAATGAGGACGAAATGAAATTTTCAATTGCAACTTGTTGAATATACATGAGGCTGAAATTTGTTTGGCAGAAGTTGGCTGTGACGTCTTGCTGATTATAGCTGAGAGAATTGGATAGTGCGTCTGCTACAATATTTTTCGCACCGAAAATGTGAACAATTGTAACATCAAATTCCTGTAAATAAAGTTTCCATCTATTTAATCTGCCATGGGTGAATTTGGCGGAAAGTAAAAACTGTATAGATCTATGGTCTGTGTAAACAGTATTATGTCTTCCATAAAGAAAATACCTAAATCTGGTAAATGCCCACACAACACATAATGTTTCAAGCTCTGCAACTGAATAATTCCGTTCAGTAGGTAATAGAATGCGACTTGCAAATGTGATGTTTTTGATAACTGTAGTACCATCTTCTACGATTTGCTGAAAAATGTGTACGCCTGGAACGGTGTTAGAACTGTCTGTAGCAATGGAAAAACTTTGGTGGAATCTGGGTGTGATAAAAGTGGTGCGTTCAAAAAGGCATGTTTCAGATTAATAATTTCAGATTGTGCTTGGCTATCCCAGGACCAAATTTGGTTTTTGCCTGTCAACTAGAATAATCTAGGGGTGTCCAAAGCAATGAATAAATTTACGAAAAAAATTAATGAGTCCTAGAAAACTACAGAGTTGTTTCTTAGTCGTTGGAACAGTAATGTCACGTAAAGCTTTAAGTTTTTCAGGGTCAGGTGCCAAAGTGCAATTTGCTAAGGTTAACTGTGAGCCATTGTGCACTGAAAGTTTGTAACAATTCTTCAAGAACGAAATTATATTGAGAACAGTTACCTTCTGCTATAAGGATGTCGTCTACATACGTTGTAATTCTATCTTTAACTTATTTCGGAGGTATTGTGTTCATACCACGAATAAATGCTCCTGAAGAATTGTTAAACCAAACGGTAATTTACAAAATTGATAACAGTCAGCAAAACAGAGAAAAGCTGTGTACTTTCGGCACTTCGAATGGATTTGAATCTGCCAAAACCCAGATTTTAAGTCTAAGGTGGAATAGATAGAAGTACCATGAAATTTTTGAAGAAGTTCTTCTAGTGTCTGTGGGCGATCGGTTTCAGTAATGATAATGTCATTAACGTGACGAGAATCAAGTAGAAGGTGAAATAAGCCGTCTTTCTTCTTAACAATGTGAAGCGGGTTTATATACGGACTAACTACCAGTTCGATAATGCCTTGGTCTAGCATAGCTTGTAGTTCTTTCTTGACTTTTTCTCTATGAATATAAGGAATAGGATAATGTTTGGCTTTAAATGTGTCGTGCTGTTTAACTTGAAATTCGTACATAAAACCGGACATAGTACTAGGGATGTTGTCGGAAACTGGGGCTTGCTGTAAAAGAATATTGCGTAGTTTACTACGTTCGTCATATGTATTTGCGTTGCTCTGTTTTACTTTCTCATAAATCGTTTGCAACACGTCGTAATCAAATTCGTCTGGTTTATCGTAGTTGTGTACATACGTGTCTTTGAAAAAGGTGGAATACCAGTCTATGTTACGGGATGTAGAAATGACCTCTATTCGATTAATTGCCTGTTCTTTTGCTGATAATGCGTACTGAAATTTCAATGCAAGCTGTTCTTTTCCATTTTTTAACATCAAATAAGACTTTTTGAAATCAATGATTGCGTCGTGTTGTACCAAAAAATTCGTGCCTAAAATAACGTCTGTTGTCAATAAAGGAACAATCCAAAAGTTTGTGTGAAACGTATGACCTGCAGTAAAAAATGATAAGTGTGTCTGTAATTTTACATCTACTCCTATACAGGATACTGCACCTCTTACTTTAGTTTTGCCTAGTGGTAACGTACGATAATTGTTTTCGTTGTTACGTTTGTTGAAAGTCTCTTCATTTATTACCGAAATAGGTTATCCAGAATCGATTACTGCTGAAAATGTGAATGATCCAATTTTACTCCAATAACAGGGTGGTAAATAGTTTTTTGTATAACTGGTTTTTCATGTAAAAGCGTAACTCGGATATCGTCAAAAGTAATGACATTTTCGTGAACAAAATCATGTGTATCAATAGTGTTGCTCACGTTGCTGGAAGATGCAACTGGTGCTGTATCTAGTTAAATTCTTTCTGGCGTGCTGTTATTTGCGGGAGGATGCTGTGGCATTTCAACTGTCTGTAGTGTTCTGTTACTTCGCTCTGACGCACTAGGTTGAGGATGATATCGGCTGTCAGGTTCATTCATGATAATCTGTGGTTGTTGATGATTCTGCTGCTGACAAAACCTACTGTTATTAAATGTGCGCTGGAAATTGTGCTGGCCGGCCGCGGTGGTCTCGCGGTTCTAGGCGCTCAGTCCGGAACCGCGTTACTGCTACGGTCGCAGGTTCGAATCCTGCCTCGGGCATGGATGTGTGTGATGTCCTTAGGTTAGTTAGGTTTAAGTAGTTCTAAGTTCTAGGGGACTGATGACCACAGATGTTAAGTCCCATAGTGCTCAGAGCCATTTGAACCATTTTTGAAATTGTGCTCATTGCATTTTGCGTTTATCATGATAGTTACTATCACGCGGCGCGTTGCCATGAGAGTTGAAATAATGGTTTTTATGTAGGTATTGGTTTCCTTGTTGCTGAGCGTTACTGCCAGGCGGAGCCGATGCTATACGTGCAGGCGGCGTAACGTTTAAGTTTGCCTGACCTTGGAAATTACATTGTTGGATAGGTGTGCTAACCGGCTGGTTCTGTTGCTGTTGTGGGGAAAAGCCTCGACTGTTGCCAAAATATGTCTGCAGCTGCTGATAATTTTGTGGGTACTGATGATTAAAATTCTGTCTGTTATTAAAGTCGTGCTGGTAGTTTTTGTTATTTCGGGAACGTCTATCTCCTTTGCTATTAAAATAGCGTGGCTGGTCACAGTTGGCATATACCTCTTGGTCTTGGTTATGTTGTGGAAAATTTTTATTTATGAATGAATAATCTGACTGATGGACTTCCAAAAGCTGTAATAGATCTCTAAACGCCGAAATGTTTTCTTTCTGTTGTTCAGTTAAGAGCGATAAATTGCACGTTTTCGCTAGTAACATTTAGTTGCTCACTGTGTAAATTCTGCGCATTCGATGTGTGAAACTGGGCAGCATTCGTTGTAGTAGAACGCACCGCATCATCAGTTATTGTTACATTTACTGTGGACATAATTACATCCGTTTGCTCATCGTTTAAATTTGAATTGTTACTGGTGGTTGACACACATTGATTGCCTAAGGTTGAAGGATTAGAACTGTGAGACTGAATGTCTCTAGTATTGTCAGTTAAACTACTCAAATAGGCGTTTTCAATCATTGCACTTCACGATATACTGTTTGCAGTTTTTCGCGACATTTTCAAGTTAATAGTGGACACGGCAGACACAAAGTGTAGCAAGTACAATGACAACAAACAGCAATCAATCGCCGATGATCTGTGAATAATTAGCAAATGCGTTGCGCCAAATTCAAACTACATTGAACACTAGTAAGAGCAGATATATGATGACTACTTCTAATTACGATCTGGCCGGATATCGCCAAGTGTAACCTTCCTGTATAAATACAAATATATATATAATAATGATTTGTAACCTTCCCGAACAGAAAATAAAAATAATTTAATTTGGATAATTAAATTCTGACGTATGAAAACTGGTAAGTCTTAACTCATGAAAAACTGATAAATTTTGACATAAGCAGCGCTACGCCTTGACCCTGTGAAATCAATCAGAATCTGTTCGTGTGAAATAAACTGAAAAATTCTTACCTCGTGATGGTGTCGCCGGATAACGCTGACTATATATCTGCTCGTAAAGTACACAGATTAGGCGTCTACTAATGCTGGGTAACATTTGTCTGAGATCCGAATTACTAGAAAAAATGACTTTACTTAGTGACACAGCTGCACAGCTGGTCGTCTGATTACTAAAGAGCACGTGACTATGATCTGACAAAAATTCTTGAATATTTTAATTTAGATAAATGACTGGATCGAGATTGGCAACGACTTAAGGGGAAATTGTACTTTTATAGTTGACTGTTAAAAACAATTATATTCTGATTATTTTTTACGTCATTGATAAAGATCTATAATCCATTACACGGGAAAATTGAATATATTACAAATCTGGGTCAACTGGTGCTGACGAATCACAAAACAAAAGATTGAAACAAATTCATATTAACATCTCAGACATGTGACTTAACTACGCGCTTGCCAATAAAAATAAAATTAACCTTACAATAGATGGTTGACTTAAATACACTGTTGCTTTTTCATTATATTAACAATTACTCATTTGTCCATCATCATCTCATTCCATGGTATCATTTAGCTCTGCGGCTGATCACAATTATTATTCAGTTCCATATAATAAAATTTTACAGTTTGTCCTGCACTGTGACTTTAACAACTACTAACTGTAAACTACGCTGTACCAGCGACAGACTACAACTGCACTGCAGCAGCCAGCGACTGCAACTGCGGCAGAGACTGCTCTGATCTGCAACTCTATTGCAGCTCTCTTTTGACAGGGGCAAAGATATAGTGTTTCTCAGGCAGCGCCTGTCAATTGTCGTTCTAGCAAGTGAGCAACACATGGAGATTATGTTTGCTCCAGCAGGATGGTGAACCCCTTACAACGTGTTCTATCAACTGACCTTTTTTTAGCAAAAATTGTCCCACAAATTTCTATTTCACCAGTTCGATTCTGCACCTCTTCATCAGTCATTCAGTCTACCATCTAATCTTCACAATTCTTCTGTACTAGCAAATTTCAAAATCTTCTGGCCTGAACTGTTGACTGTGCACGTCTCACTTCCGTACAAGGCTACAAACCATGCAAAGACCTTCAGAAAAGATTTGCTGACATTTGAATTTATATTCGATGTTAACAAATTACTCTTTTTTTAGAAACGTTTCCCTTGCATTTGGCAGTCTGCGTTTTATATCCTCTCTCCTTCGATCATTGTCCGTTTTTTCCCTACCAAAATAGCTCAACTAGTTTCAGTGTCTCATTTTCCATTCAATTTTATCAGCATCACTTGATTCAATTCGACAACATATTTTTGTTGATGTTCGTCTTATAACCTCTTCTCATGACACAATCATTTCATTTAGCTCGGGTTCCACGTTCTTTGCTGTTGCTGACAGAACTGTGTCATCGTCAAAGCTCAATGTTTTTATGTCTTCTGCCTAAACTCTAATGCCATTCCTTTACTTCTCCTTCAATTTACAGATTCAAAATATCGGAGATACGTTACAACCATGTCTCAATCCCCTCTCAACAACTATTAGCTTTTCTTGGCCTTCGACTCTTATAATTGCACACTGGTCTCTGTATAATTTGTAGATAACCTTCCACTCTTTATAACTTACCCCGCTAACGTCAGAATTTCAACGAGTGTATTCCAGTCAATAGTGTCAAAAGTTTCTCTAAATATACAATGCTATATACATAGGTTCGCCGTACTTGAATCTATCTTCTAAGATAGGTTGTAGGGTCACAATTGCCTCATGTGTTCTAAATATTTCTCCAGGGCCCAAACTGATCTTCTCTGAGGTCAGCTTCTGTTAGTTTTTCCATTATTCTATAAATAACTCGTCTTGATATTGTGTAAAATAATTAAATTGATAGTTTGGTAATATTCACAGCTGTCTTCATCGGTTTTCTTTCGAACTGGAGTTCTCACATTCTTCTTTAAGAACGAGGGCATTTCTCAACTCTCACGAATTTACACACCAGGTGAATAGTTTTGTCGTGGTTGGTTCTCCCAAGGTTTGCAGTGCCTTATTATTTCATTTACCAATGATATCTCTACGTATTTTATTTTATTTCTTTCCCCGGTTTCAGTCAATTGTTGCCTAGTGCTTCCTTTTGAACAACTTTTCGTTCTTCCCATTTATCCAGGTCCCGCCACCTTAATATCCAACCTCTCTGCAATTTCTTCGGTTTCTATCTGCAGTTCGTAACTTATAAATTATGATTACGGTCTTCGTCAGCCCCTGGAAATGTATAGTACTTTAAATCTGGTTTCGAAATCTGTTACCATTGTCATGTCTCTGAAACTTTTGGCATCTCGAAGTCTTCTCCAAATCTATAGCGTTCATTCATGATTCTAAACCTAAGTTTTAGTAATGTGAAATTACAAAATTGTTAAGGTTTTCGTGACCACTTGTTGACAAATTGCCTATTGGCTTCTGTCTCGAGTTCTTCATCCAATGTTTGTTTGATTTTTCATCAAACAAATGTCGGCCGAAGAACCCGAGTCAACTAACATTTGTAAATCATTAAATTGTGCGTCATGCAAAATTCTGCTAGGAGGCTTCCTCATTCATTTCTGTTCCTGAGTCCAGGTTATCCTACTACTTATCCTTCTCATCCTATTCCTGAAATTGAGTTCCAACGCCACCAACAAAATCAAGGGTTCGTCTCACTCAATTACCTGAATAGTTTATTTTATTTCATCGTACATTCCTTCAATTTCTTCATCATATGCGGAACAAGTCGGCGTAGAAATTTGCATTACTGCAACTGGTACTGGTTTCGTTTCTCTCTTGGTTATGATAATGCGTTCACTACGTCTGTGAGTTGTACAATCAAGCATACAACTTTATTTTCTAAGCACCACTTATTTACACGTTGGCTTAAGGATCACAATTAAACAATACGGCTGAAGGCCTGGTTAAAGAAAACAAGATGCCTTCTGGGCTGAAGGCTCAAAAACACACAGCAAACACAAGAACGCCTGAAGGCCTGGCTCAGAAATCAAAAGCAATTAAAAACAGAAGGTAATTTTAAGAAAAAGCGTGAAATGAAAACAATTAACTGCTGAAGGCCTACACTACACGTCTGAAGGATAACTATAATTAAAGCACATTAATAAACAATTTTTTCTAAGCAAGAAAATTTCTTTTAAACTTACAACAGAACGCCCGAAGCCTAATTAACTTATTGCACGGCTGAAGGCCATTACGTAAAATTAAAAAAAAAACTGAGTTAATACAAGGCCAAAGGCCTCGCACAATACTTCAACTAAAATGAAAATCACAATTTAAAACAAACTGAACAAGTGGTGCTCATAAGTGTTCCAAAGGTCGGTCTGGGAAGGTAGCTCAAACGTAAGGTGAGGTGAGACAGGCAGCCAAAAGTGAAAGTTAGGTAATCGGATGCCAACCCAAACTAGGGATGGCCCAAGGACCAACCAACAATTTAACCAATTCCCTTCCGCCCGACCAACGGCACAGCGATGGAGAATATCGGCTGAGGACGAGAATACGGACTACACCTCCAGAAACTGGTGCCTACAAACAGCCAGGGGAACAATAACCACTCTAAACAAATATGAACCAAACAACTTAAAAGGCTGTCGAACTATACGCCGTGCTGGACAGCAACAACACGACGAGGAAAAGGCACACTGCCGGAAAACTACGCTACCGACCAGGACACGTAACTGAAGCGTTAACGGCAACAGAGCAGAAAATACCGCTGGTGTACTTCACTGATAAGTAACAGTCAATTTAATAATTAATCACAACATAGGAAGACGGCTGCCAGATTTTGCCGACTCCAACCCATCATACGAGGCTGCTAGCCCGAACGGCCAAGGGGGGCAACAACCAGCAAATGAACGGGGAGGTGTCACAATAGTTGAGGTTTCGTAACAGATTAACTGATCACTCAACTTCAACGTCCAGGTTCGGTGGGCAACGAACTTGTCGCTCTCCCAGCTAGCGCCTCACGATCCGACAGTGCGTGCACACCGGCAGCGGCCCCAAGCTCGCCTCGCGCCGCGGAGACTTGCTCGCTGCTCTGTCCCAACCGACCGACTCAATCCAGCATGCAGACGACATTAAAATAACTGCTCAGTAAAACAACAAAAGCTACACACGGTTCCGCGAAAACACTTCCACAAACAACTCGAACAATACAAAAACCAGTCACTGTGGTACAAGAAGAACGAATCACAAGTCGACACACACAGAGAACCCACAAGCGGTCGGCGACCAAATACATGTCGTCAGATGAAACGACCGACCGAAAGACCAACCAAGGTCGTTCACACTCAAATCATGTGCGTCGGTAACGATCGTGTTGTGGGTTGGCAGGAGAGCCAACCCCGTGTTACTAGAGGAGGCCGAAATGCAGGCGTTTTAACTCACGCAGGCTGGCGTGAGGTCTGGAACAGGACAAGAAAATTAGACTTTAGAAAAACGGACGTAGCTGGTGGAATACTTAACTTTAATCCATTAATGATGAGCGTCGCTCTTGACTGTACATGACTCAGCATCAATAGTAACTGGTAATGGCGCCTTGCTAGGTCGTAGCAAATGACGTAGCTGAAGGCTATGCTAACTATCGTCTCGGCAAATGAGAGCGTATTTTGTCAGTGAACCATCGCTAGCAAAGTCGGTTGTACAAATGGGCCGAGTGCTAGGAAGTCTCTCTAGACCTGCCATGTGGCGGCGCTCGGTCTGCAATCACTGATAGTGGCGACACGCGGGTCCGACGTATACTAACGGACCGCGGCCGATTTAAAGGCTACCACCTAGCAAGTGTGGTGTCTGGCGGTGACACCACAGATCGGACGAGTCATAACTGTCCGGACTTCACTGCTGCTCCGTCCCGGCTGCCTTCGGAAGGACGACGTCCCAGAGACATTGGCTCGGACCCAAGCATGCAGAGGGAACACCGGCCCATTGGCCACCGGACATCTCTGCTCAAGGAAGGAACCGACAAAGGTCCTGCAAGATGATCAATTGAAGGGGCCCAGAATCGATTAGATGACCAAATACACGTCGCCCGATTAGACGGCCGACCGAACGTCCAACCAACGGTCGTCCCCGCTCAAGTCTCCTTCCGTCGGACAGTGGATGTGTGTCCCCAGCGGTCGGGCGAGTACTGGCTGTGCAGACCTTACTGAAGCTCCATCCCGACTGAACTCACCGCACACCACGACCCGGAAATGTAGCGGTCGCTCCAAAGATAGTACGACAGTACTCTTATCGATAGCGCTGCTGCTGCCACTCACGGGCAGGCAGGCCAGAAACTTAGAGACGCCAGTAAATCGAATAAGAACCGGGACGGCAGTGCCGCAAAGACAAGATGTCAAGTAATAAACGGTACGAACACGAGTCGCGCACAGCTCATTACCCCTGTGGCCGAGCGGTTCTAGGCGCTACAGTCTGGTACCGCGCGACCGCTACGGTTGCAGATCCGAAACCTACCTCGGGAATGGATGTGTGTGATGTCCTTAGGTTAGTTAGGTTTAACTAGTTCTAAGTTCTAGGGGCCTGATGACCTCAGAAGTCCCATAGTGCTCAGAGCCATTTGAACCATCATTACCCTGCTGGATTCTGTGTTGATAACCCTCAACTGACTTGAACAGAACTCCTGTTTCTCCATCACCATCGACTTCTATAATTCCTTCTATATCTTCAAGCTCTCGATTTTTCTTTTTAAATTCACTAACTTATCAATTTTTAAAAAAATAAATATTCTGATCACCAGTAACAGAAACATCTCTGAGAGACTAGAATAACAAGGAATATTTTAGACTATTATCAAGGAATTGCTGATTAGTGAAAATAAACTATTCTACTGTTATGCTATTTCAATGTCATCCCGGTACCATGAACCTGCAAGAAATGACATACTAAATCAATAGATCATTTTCTTCGTGTCGGGTGCGACAACTGTAGATTTCTTAAAGGACATTTTGAAGTTGTCCACCTGGGCTGTTTTTGATAAGTATTCAGTTTCTTACTTCTTGCACTGCTGGCCAATTTCTGCCCTATAGGCGATTTTAAAGCGCAGTCTGCAAAGAAACAGTGTAAGTTTCGTCTAACGACACACAAAAATAATATGTAATAAGGGACAGCCTAACATTGTACCTGCAGGTGTCAGTGTATACTGTTATTAAACGGAGGATACATCTGACCAGGAAATAATAGCTAATAAATTATTTTATGCTATGAAGCAAAAGAGAAATGAGGCATTACTTGAAATAACGTTATAAGAGAGTAGTGGGCTAGAAACAGCCATTAGATCAAAGCCTTCGCTGCAGCTTACTAGATAAAAAATATTGCCACTGAGTCCTGATGTCCATAATTTTGGACAACGACATTTTGTGTTATAATAGCTCAGTTATGTTTATAGTCTCTCGTCTCTTACGTTAAACTCAATCTTTAGAGATGGCCCTTTCTCGATTTTCTTTAGCATCAGAAAATGTGTACATTGCAGTAGTCAATACGTAAATATGACTTGTTAGGAGCATTTCTTAACTGGCCCGGAACCTTAACTGTTTTTCGATGTAGTGAACTACAGCAGAGGGCAGCAAGGAGCACGAAACTAAAAGCGACATATGTCCAGTAAACAGGCCACTGAGTGTCAATGGTGAACGAAACCATTTACTGCTGCAACATATTTAAAAAAAAAATACATTCGAAGCAGTTCTGAGATGGTTAAGCTATTGACCTTATTTATCCTCAGTTGTTTGTTTAATAATAGACCGTTTCAGGATGTTGCATCTGTCACTCAATTACCATAATAGTGTCCGCCTGTTTAGCTGGGTGGCACCGTGCTTGCCTCCCATGCAAGCAGGCCCGGGTTCGATTCCCTACCGCGTTGAAGATTTTCTCCGCTCGTGGACTGGGTGCTGCATTCTCTTCATAATCATTTCATCCTCGTTCCGGAGCGCGAGTCGCCCAGTGTGGTGTCGAATGAAATAAGACGCAGTTGGCGGCCGAATTTCCCCGAATAGGGGCGTCCCGGCCAACGATGCCATACGCTTATTTCCATATTTTTACCATAATGATGAAGTGCAATTGTGTAAATCCCGCTGTGTTCTTGTGAAAGAAGCGAATTTTAACTTGGCAACAAGGGAAATGAAAAAAAATGTTTACAACTCAAGCAAAAATAAATCGCTCTTTCCGTTGCAATTTCAGGGTAATCCTACAGCCCAATGTGTTTTTGATAATAAATGGAAGACTTGTTGAGTCATTGGTCGTTCTGGCATAACCTTTAATACGATCGTTTCCATATTTACTAATTGTAGCTTAGAAATAAGTGATACAGACATTTTTGTGAAGGCGTAAGTTATAGAACTGCAGCTTCCCTACCGCTCTGTCCCGTCCGCGAGGGGGCGCCCACCACTGCCCTTCTCCCCTCCCCCCAACGTGCCGTCTGCGCAGCTAGGGGTCAAGTGTAAGAGGCGATCAAAAAGTTTCCGTTTGAAGGCGTTGCTGAAAAATTAAATATGGCGACGTTATTACTAAATCCGTCCAAGCAGGACCTACCGGTATGTGCTGTTTATTCTTTTCTTGGCTGCCGAAGGACAAACACTGGTAGAAGTCCATTGGAGAACGACGAATGTGTATGGAGCAACACGTCTGCCGAAAATCACCACTGTGGAATGGTGCGCCGATTTCCGTGCTGGTTACGGTTCGACATACGACACCATTCGATCTGGGACGCCAGCTTTAACCGTTACAGACCATTGGGAGAAACTCAAGCACCTGCCCTATAGTCAGACAAGTGGAAGAAACTCGAGCACCTACCCCACAGCCAGACAAGAGGGAGAAACTCGACCAACGCCCTATAGTCCTGAGCTCTTCCCGTGCGATTATCCCGCCTTCGGTCACTTAGAAAAAGGCCCTGAAGGGTCGAAGATTTCAGTCGGTTGAGGATGTGTAGCAGACATCTTCACGCAGCTGGATACTGTGTTTTACTAAACGGATATTTCCAACCTGATGCGTCGATTGGATGATTGCCTCAATGTTCACGGCGATTTTGCCTGATTGGCATACCGATTTTTGACTGTGCGGCCTTGTATCGCAAATGTTTTGAAGCTCCTATATAATACTGCATACACTCTACCCAAGAGCACCATACACCATCAGTCCAAGCTATGGACGCATTTGTCTATGACGAACACAATCTGGTAACGTTCATTCTCTTCAGAGCCTCCACACATGGATACATCCATCGTAGCGCTGTACGCGGAATACTGAACCGGTGATGCTGTGCCACTCCTCTGCCGCCGCAACAATGGACGCTGTGCTGTCAGCCCATGATACTCCAGAGTTCGTCGCACCGCCTGTGCGCGAATACTTATCTTGCATTGCATCTGGGATGCAATTGAACGTGGAGTCCGAGCTTATCGCCCCCCCTCCTCCCCTTCCCCGGAATTTACGGGAATTAGGTGACATGTGTGTGCAAAAAAATGGCTCTGAGCACTATAGGACTTAACATCTGAGGTCATCAGTCCCCTAGAACTTAGGACCACTTAAACCTAACTAACCTAAGGACATCACACACGTTCATGCCCGAGGTAGGATTCTAACCTGCGACCGTAGCGGTCGCGCGGTTCCAGACTGAAGCGCCTAGAACCGCTCGGCATGTGTGTGCAGATGTGGTGCCAACTATCCAATGACCTACCGGAACCTCAATGCTTCCATGCCACCTTGCACCACCGCTGTAATCTGTGCCAAAGGTGGTCATGCCAACTATTGTGTAGGTGGTCATAAACTTCTGTCTGATCAGTGTAGAATTAAAGTACAGCTACTCACAGACGTCCAGTGTGGCAGCGGAAGTAGGTAGATATGCTAATTCATTTACACTGGAAAAAAATTAGTTCTAATTTTGATCACCAGATGCAAACCTGACACTGTGAATGCAAGAAAGATGTATAGAAATGTTTCCATATGTAATGGATTACGAACAGGACGTCGGCACAAAAGGTCAAACAAGTGAGAAGGGCATATGTTGATTTTATTATTAACCGTCACTTACACAATATATTCAGATGAGCACCAGACACGTCGACGAAATACTGCACGCATAAAACGACATCATCTACAGTTGCTCGCAGCAGTTCCGGTTGAATGCGGACTCGAGCTCCTTTAAATCTCCCTTCAGATCAGGTAGTGGCCGAACATGTTTGTACTAAGCATATTCTTTTAAATATCCACAGAGCCTAAAGTCACGTGGATTCAGATGAGGGTCATACATCTGGAGAACCTCTGGAGATAACACGTTCGTGGAATGTTGCATTAATGATTTTAACTAGGCAAGCGACATGAGATGTTGCCCCATATATCATGAAAACTGTGGTTTCCACACAATTGCGCTCTTGCAAAGCAGGAATCTCATTCTGTACAAGGAGGTCTCGATAACGTGCAGACGTCACGGTGCAAATGACAGACCTTCTGGTTGTGTTCTCTTCAAAGAAGAACGGATTGAGAATAAAGATACTTGTGAATCCACACCACACAGTCACACGGCTAGTGGAATGGCTCTTCGTGTACAACACGCTTTTTCAGCAGTACCCCAAAGTCGGCAGTTCTGTGTATTCACTGCACCATATGGTGTAAAACGTTCCTCGTCACTCCATAGAATATTGTCTGTGCACTTGTCATCAACTCCGATAAGTGCCAGACATCGAAGAGCAAATTCAGAGCGTTGCTGCTGATCATAAGGTTTCAGTTGCTGCACCGTCTAGACTCTAGATCTTCTACAGATACCAGTGAAAAACTGAACGCAAAAAATTCCTTTGTTCACGATGGAATGAACAATTCTCATGACGCTTCACGAGCACTAGCACCACCTGGTGCATTCGCTATATGGTCTGTTACAGCAACAGCAACCTTTTCAATAACTTCCATCGGTATAGTGCGCCTTCCACTTCCAGGAGTCACACCAAGCTCACCCGTGTTTTCGAATTTCATTATCATCTTCTTTAAAACATTTAAAGACATCGAGTGCTCCTCGTGGCCAGAAGCTGAACAACTTTTTTCTAGTGCAAATCGGTTGCGCATTAACGCATTTGGCCGGCCGCGGTGGTCGTGCGATTCTAGGCGCTTCAGTCCGGAACCGCGGGACTGCTACGGTCGCAGATTCGAATCCTGCCTCGGGCATGGATGTGTGTGATGTCCTTAGGTTAGTTAGGTTTAAGTAGTTCTAAGTTCTAGGGGACTGATGACCTAAGATGTTAAGTCCCATAGTGCTCAGAGCCATTTGAGCCATTTAACGCATTAGCATTTCTGCCAAGTTTAGCTGCCATATGGCAATCACAGCCCTTACTGGACCGCCTTCAGTCGCTGTACTTCAATCATAAACTACAGTACTTTTATTTGACATCCTTATTTAGCTTGTGCATGCTTATTTTTGCGCTGTCATTGTCCCACGTTGGTACAGGCACATTATTATTTTATATTTATTATTTATAAATTTGGCATGGCTGGTTTAAGGGGTGATTAGATGTCCTTCCTCTCGCAACCCCAGTTATCTCCTGCGACGGAATATGTAATCCCAGCTGTCTACGTGTAAGTAAGCTAAATTAATATATATATATATATATATATATATATATATATATATATTAGTGAATCCTGTAATTGAGGCCGGCCGGAGTGGCCGAGCGGTGAAAGGTGCTACAGTCTGGAACCGCACGACCGCTACGGTCGCAGGTTCGAGTCCTGCCTCGGGCATGGATGTGTGTGATGTTCTTAGGTTAGTTAGGTTTAAGTAGTTCTAAGTTCTAAGGGACTTATGACCACAGCAGTTGAGTCCCATAGTGCTCAGAGCCAGCCAATCCTGTAATTGAGCCGTGACTTGGCTCCAGCCTGATTTTCATCTAGTGGGATGAGAGAAACCGCCTCAAAACCACATCCAGGGTGACCGACACACTTCGTCGTTAATCTATCGGTCGGACGCGCTCTGAGGCCGGCGTAACTCCCCATTCCGGTAGCGGCGCCTTAACACGCACGCCTATCCGGTCGGGTTATTTTGCGTCTGCATGTACCTCAGAAAAGATCTTGATATTTCGTTTCGAAAGGACTTGGATCTTGCGCTGCTTTGAAAACTTCGTACAGAGATCTAAAAGGTCTGAGGTGGTCCATGAACACAATTTTTTTGTGGAATAAGCGCCATGGTTAACGTCACTGCTGGGCGCTTATTGACTTATTTGTGCAGCTGGCAGCGCTGCGTTGTATTTACCGTGTAACTGCAGACAGCGAACCGGGCGTATTCATTGAAGACCTAGACTCTCGGTATTTGCTAATGAGAGTTAGATTAAAATAACTAATTTCGCTAAGTGTATCCAAGTTAAAACCGAATTATCACTTTGCAAGACTGCGTTGTGTCATTGCATTTAATCTGGGACCAGATGGGTAGTCTAGCTGTTTTTCAATATTCTATATGTTCTCCACAGATTACCACGCTGCAATCGATGCATCTGCGTTATGAGTGTGTGTGGTTTTCGTCGGCACTGCATAGCATATGTTACCAGGCCTTAATCATGACTTCAAAGTGAAAAGAAACACGCACCCAGCAGTCAACACAGCATAGCGTGGCAGAGGACAAGAAGCTGCATCGCAAATGAGAAAGAGATGGAAATGTCTCTCCGGCTTTCTTTCCAGTATGTTTTCTTTAGCAGGCAGGATGAACCTTCCAGAAAATCACGGCTCGTATTTTCCGCTGTTCTTGCTAATATTTAACTGTTGAGCATCAAATCCTACACAAAATTATTAGTAAAAAATTTCAAAACGTATATGGAAATTTTATTTACAGTGCTTACTTTACCGAAAACAGTCTTCAGGAGCAGTATAACTGGCGCTCTACGGGACTGAGCCGGAATGATATGTCTCTGAACTGACTTGTGGTCAGGTGAGTAGAGGGTTAGCAACACAGACGCAAATAGGAGTAATGCAGGAGTACATACAATAATATGGAAACCGTAACTGCTACGAGCAGCATACTGAACATACACTGGGACAATCGAGGCGAGCGGTTTGGCGCCTCTGGAACCTGTCGCATCGGCTGGGATCTCTGATGCCACCGCGCCCTAGGATTCGGACGTCCCTGCCGGTCGACACTTGCCTGACGGTGACTGGCGAACCGTGGCGGGTTCGCGAATCCCTGGGCGGAAGGCGAAAGTTGGTGCAGGCCACAAGGCTGTATCCTTACGCCTCCGTAACAGGTTTGAGTTGCTACCCACTGCTGAAAGTACTTCTGAGTCAACAAGGGCGGCCTTGCCTGTTGCGGCAGTGGCCGGTCTTCCTGAGAAGCCCGGACAAGCGCAGAGGGTGGGATTGCTTGTCATTGGGAGCTCCAATGTTAGGCGGGTGATGGAGCCCCTTAAGGATATGGCAGCTAAGGACGTTAAGAAAGCCAATGTGCACTTTGTGTGCATACCGGGGGGAGTCATCCAAGATGTGAAAAGGTTCCTTCCGGATGCCGTGAAGGGTACAGGGTGCAGCCAGCTGCAGGTGGTGGCTCATGTCTGCACTAATGACGTGTGTCGGAATGGATCGGAAGAGATTCTCTCTGGTTGCCGGCGGCTATCTGAGTTGGTGAAGACGGCCAGTCTTGCTAGCGAGATGAAAGCAGAGCTCACCATCTACGGCATCGTTGACAGGACCGATTGCGGAACTTTGGTACAGACCCGAGTGGAGGGTCTAAATCAGAGGCTCAGACGGTTCTGCGACCGTGTAGGCTGCAGATTCCTCGACTTTCGCCATAGGGTGCTGGGGTTTCGGATTCCGCTAAATAGGTCAGGTTCAAATGGTTCAAATGGCTCTGGGTACTATGAGACTTAACTGCTGTGGTCATCAGTCCCCTATAACTTAGAACTACTTAAACCTAACTAATCTAAGGACATCACACACATCCATTCCCGAAGCAGGATTCGAACCTGCGACCGTAGCGGTCGAAATAGGTCAGGTGCCCACTACACAAAGTAGGCGGCTACACGGATAGCAGGGGCTGTGTGGCGTGGACTGGGTGATTTTTTAGGTTAGACAGTCTCGGGAAAGATAAAAAAGGACTCCAGTCTCAAAAGGTACGGGGCAAAGAAACGTCGAGAATCAACCAAGCAACAGTCGGTATTGTAGTTGTAAATTGTCGTAGCTAAGTTGGAAAAGTACCAGAGCTTCAAGCGCTGATAGAAAGCACTGAAGCTGAAGTCGTTACAGGAGGTAAACTCTGCAGAAATTTTTACAGAGGCGCAAACTGTGTTCAGAAAGGATAGATTAATTAAAGTAGGTGGTGGTGTGTTTGTGTCTGTTGGTAGTAGTTTATCTTGTAGTGAGGTTGAAATAGATAGTTCGTGCGAATTACTATGGGTAGAGGTTATACTCAACAGCCGTACCAAAATAATAATTGGCTCATCTACCGACCCCATGACTCAGATGATATAATAGCTGAACGGTTCAAAGTAAACTTAAATCTCATTACAAATAAGTACCCCACTCATACAGTTATAATTGGTGGAGACTTCAATCTACCCTCAATTTGTTGGCAAAAATACATGTTCAAAGCCGGTGGTAGACAGAAAACATTTTCCGAAATTGTACTAAATGCTTTCTCTGAGAATTACTTTGAACAATTAGTTCATGAGCCCACACGAATTCTAAATGGTTGCGAAAACACACTTGACCTCTTAGCCACAAATAATCCTGATTTATAGAGAGCGTCATGACGGATACAGGGACTAGATAACACAAGGTCATTGTAGCGAGGCTCAAAACCGTATCAACCAAAACTACTAAAAATAAACGCAAAATATATCTATTTAAAACAGCAGATAAAAATGCGTTTGATGCCTTCCTAAGAGAGAGTCTCCATTCCTTCCAAGCTAATTATGTAAGTGCAGACCAGATATGGCTCAAATTCAGAGATACAGTATCGACAGCAATAGATACACTCCTGGAAATTGAAATAAGAACACCGTGAATTCATTGTCCCAGGAAGGGGAAACTTTATTGACACATTCCTGGGGTCAGATACATCACATGATCACACTGACAGAACCACAGGCACATAGACACAGGCAACAGAGCATGCACAATGTCGGCACTAGTACAGCGTATATCCACCTTTCGCAGCAATGCAGGCTGCTATTCTCCCATGGAGACGATCGTAGAGGCTGGATGTAGTCCTGTGGAACGGCTTGCCATGCCATTTCCACCTGGCGCCTCAGTTGGACCAGCGTTCGTGCTGGACGTGCAGACCGCGTGAGACGACGCTTCATCCAGTCCCAAACATGCTCAATGGGGAACAGATCCGGAGATCTTGCTGGCCAGGGCAGTTGACTTACACCTTCTAGAGCACGTTGGGTGGCACGGGATACATGCAGACGTGCATTGTCCTGTTGGAACAGCAAGTTCCCTTGCCGGTCTAGGAATGGTAGAACGATGGGTTCGATGACGGTTTGGATGTACCGTGCACTATTCAGTGTCTCCTCGACGATCACCAGTGGTGTACGGCCAGTGTAGGAGATCGCTCCCCACACCATGATGCCGGGTGTTGGTCCTGTGTGCCTCGGTGGTATGCAGTCCTGATTGTGGCGCTCACCTGCATGGCGCCAAACACGCATACGACCATCATTGGCACCAAGGCAGAAGCGACTCTCATCGCTGAAGACGACACGTCTCCATTCGTCCCTCCATTCACGCCTGTCGCGACACCACTGGAGGCGGGCTGCACGATGTTGGGGCGTGAGCGGAAGACGGCCTAACGGTGTGCGGGACCGTAGCCCAGCTTCATGGAGACGGTTGCGAATGGTCCTCGCCGATACCCCAGGAGCAACAGTGTCCCTAATTTGCTGGGAAGTGGCGGTGCGGTCCCCTACGGCACTGCGTAGGATCCTACGGTCTTGGCGTGCATCCGTGCGTCGCTGCGGTCCGGTCCCAGGTCGACGAGCACGTGCACCTTCCGGCGACCACTGGCGACAACATCGATGTACTGTGGAGACCTCACGCCCCACGTGTTGAGCAATTCGGCGGTACGTCCACCCGGCCTCCCGCATGCCCACTATACGCCCTCGCTCAAAGTCCGTCAACTGCACATACGGTTCACGTCCACGCTGTCGCGGCATGCTACCAGTGTTAAAGACTGCGATGGAGCTCCGTATGCCACGGCAAACTGGCTGACACTGACGGCGGCGGTGCACAAATGCTGCGCAGCTAGCGCCATTCGACGGCCAACACCGCGGTTCCTGGTGTGTCCGCTGTGCCGTGCGTGTGATCATTGCTTGTACAGCCCTCTCGCAGTGTCCGAAGCAAGTATGGTGGGTCTGACACACCGGTGTCAATGTGTTCTTTTTTCCATTTCCAGGAGTGTAGATTCATACTGCATAAGTTAATAAGAGATGGGACTGGTCCACCATTTTACACAAAACACGTCAGGGTACTGTTGCAGAAGCAACGAAAAAAGCATGCCAAATTCAGAAGAACGCAAAATCCCCAGAACTGGCTAAGTTTCACGGAAGCTCGAAATTTAGAGCGGACATCAATGAGAGATGCTTTTAATAGTTTCCACAATGAAACATTGTCTAAAAATATGGTATAAAACCCAAAGAGATTCTGGTCTTATGTAAAGTACACCAGTGGCAAAAAACAGTCAATACCGTCACTGCGCGATAGCGATGGAAATGTTACCGATGATGGTGCCACTAATGGGGAGTTACTAAATACAGTTTTCCGTAATTCCTTCACGAAAGAAGACGAAGTAAATATTCCAGAATTCGAAACCAGAACAGCTGTTAACATTATTGACATAAAAGTAGATATCTTAGGTGTTGCTAAACAACTCAAATCACTTAAGAAAGGCAAGTCTTCCGGTCCAGATGGTATTCCAATCAGGTTCCTTTCAGAGTATGCATACGCAATAGCGCCTTTCTTAGCAATCATATACAACCGCTCACTTGACGAAAGGTCTGTTCTTAAAGACTGGAAAGTAGCTCAGGTCACATCAATATTCAAGAAAGGAAGTAGGAGTAACCCATTGATCTACAGACCCGTATCACTGACCTTAATTTGCAGTAGGATTTTGGAGCATATACTGTACTCGAACATTATGAATCACCTTGAAGGAAATGACTTATTTACACATAACCAACACGGATTCAGAAAATATCATTCTTGTGCAACACAAATAGCTCTTTATTTCCAGGAAGTAATGAGTGCTGTCGACAAGGGATCTCAGATCGATTCCATGTTCCTAGATTTCCAGCAGGCTTTTGATACCGTTCCCCACAAGCGACTATTAATCAAATTGCGTGCATATGGAGTATCGTCTCAGTTGTGTGACTTGATTCGTGATTTCCTCTCAGAGAGGTTACATTTCGTAGTGATAGACGGTAAATCATCGAGTAGAACAGAAGTGATATCTGGCGTTCCGCAAGGTAGTGTCATAGGCCCTCTCCTGTTCCAGATTTACATAAACGATCTAGTTGATAATCTGAGCAGCCCCCTTAGATAGTTTGCAGATGACGCTGTAATTTACCGTCTACTAAAATCATCAGACGATGGATTCCAATTACAAAATGATCTAGAGAGAATTTCTGTAGGGTGCGAAAAGTGGCAATTGGCACTAAACAAAGAAACGTGCGAGGTCATCCACATGGGTACTAAAAAAAATCTTGTGAAAACCCGTTCTGTAATTCGTATTGATTTTCTGACGACTTTCTTATAACGTAAACGGTAGTATCATCTGCAAAAAATCTGATACACTACGTAGATTATCTGCGTAATCATTTATATAGATTACCAACAGCAGAGGAACTATAACATTTCCTTGGGGAACTCCAGATACTACTTCTGTGTCAGCCGATTACTTCCTGTCAGTTGCAGACAGGATATCACGAAGACTGTCGTACAACTATAACGATGCTCCATAGATATGCAATTCTATCATAAGCCCTTTGGGAGGAATGGTGTCAAAAGCCTTCTGCAAATCCAGAAATATGGAGTCAGGTTCAGATCCCCTGTCGATAGCATTCATTACTCCGTGTGACAAAAGAACTAGTTCTGTTTCACAGAAACGATAATTTGAGAATCCGTGCTGGCTTTGTGTCAACAGCATATGCTTACTGCAACATACCCGAAGCCGCATATTTTTACTGCAACATACCTGAAAATCACAAATACATGTTTTAGAAAAAAAACCATAATTATGACATCATTCTATTGCGTCATTTTACTTAACACCGTAATTG
Source organism: Schistocerca piceifrons (assembly GCF_021461385.2). Taxonomy (NCBI): domain Eukaryota; kingdom Metazoa; phylum Arthropoda; class Insecta; order Orthoptera; family Acrididae; genus Schistocerca; species Schistocerca piceifrons. Next base: position 150,632,334 of record NC_060138.1, on the reverse strand, counting down.
TGGACAGCTAAAACACAAGCTGTGACATAATTGTACAACGGAGAAGAGGAGCACTACAACGCATTGCAGAGACACACCGTTCATATGATGCCCTTCAATGTCCATTAACATTTCTGCACGGTGAGGACGGATATCGTTTTAATGTGAAACAAATCCAACCTGAAACGGGCGTGGGAACAAACAAAAAAGTCGCTTACAAGGAGTTCTGTTTACCGCTTAATGATCAGAGACAATGACACAAGGAATCACATTCTCTTGATCAAATACAAGAGAATTCAAGAGTGAACAATACCAACAATGAGAGTGGGGCACAAGCTTCTCAGTAGTTGGTGCTTTGGTACAACCAGTGCGGTACAACACACTATAGAATACATGCATCCGGGATTGCCTCCCACGCGAAATTCTGGGCATATAGATACGGACCACTTGAGTTTACTAAAAGAAAGCGAGGTGACACGCGAAATTATCTGGAATTTAATGGAAATGGCCACTGGCAAATCCACTATAATAACCGAAATAATAACAAGAGATGGGATTCAACTACGGGAGGTCATGAGAATCAACAAACATTTAAACTGTAATAACTTGGATACTCGTGCTATTAATGATGACTAGTGATTCAACACCCAGGCTGAAATGGGGGATAAGCCACGAACATGCAATATGGGGCAGCATAAAGCTCTCAGACTTAGACCATAGGATGGGTGTATGTCAATAGAGAAAATCCAATAAAAATGCTGTGTTATAACAATGATACCAATTACGGAATACTTAACCGCAGATCAGTGTAACTGCAGTAATTATACTAAGGAGATTGTACAGGCCACTTTACGTGCAGTGGTAGGGACTATACCAACTGACATTGTGACTGATAAAAGTGCTGTGGTAGGTGTTATGTCAGCTACAGTATTTTGTAAAATAAAATAAGTGGGGTTAAAAAGGTACCAACGCACCCTGTCCAGAACTGTAGATTCCTGATCACTGTCGACATAAAACCACAGAATGTCAGGATCCAGGCACATATAGAAGTCAGGACAGGAAATGAAGTAACAAAATGCCTGTTGTCAGTCACTAGTGGATTTATGGTCGAATGTATTTTGGCCCTTGAGAAGGATGTAATAATAGATTTGTCTATGGGTCAAAGCTATTTGAGCTTCGGTGGCCAAAGAATCGTAATAGACCGGGTAAAGACAAAAGTAGACCATGATATGAACTGCCAAGGGATAAAAGTGAAGTTAATTAAAACCAAAACAGGAGGCAGCTGTAGCACATATACGCAAAGAATCAGGTAGAAGATACTGAGAATAATTGATTCTACTACTACTGGCTTATCATGATGAGCTGCGTTAGAAAATTTATTATTAAAGTAAGTGCTTGCATTTAGTAAAAATCTGGCATCATGAACACTTGTCACTATCATATGGAAATTTCCCCCTAGGAGATTTAGTGCTAAAATAGCTATTCCGTCTTATGGTCTAAGAAAGCAACAGTTAATTAGTAGTGAAATACAACATTCAGAAGCCTTTGAACAGATGATAAACAATCTTCCTCTGTATAACACATGGTTCACTCTAGTTGATCTGATAAGCAAATCCAAAGAGAAGAATGAATGGAAACATACATTTCCAAGAGAATGCAGAGGAGAGTGTTTCTGGGAGAAAAAGGAAAGGAAAGTATTAGTTATACTCACACTACAGGCACACATACGTTAAATGTAGAACGATAGGAAGCTACGACAAGTACAAAAAATACCAGGTAGGAAAACTCACATAAGTCGTCACTTCTGTACAAGAAAAATTGTAGTGGCAACTTTCAATAATGTTTCTCATAAGACTGTGAGAATGTCCCATGCCGGAAGCTGTCTTGTGCCTTACCAAAAAGAGGTAAAATAAAGGGGTTATACTTCCATCAGTATTTGAAGAAGTATTTGCATAAGAGCTTGATCATTATGTATACGTAATGTTTACGTTAACAGAAAAGAGAGATGATATACATTAGCGACGTTAAGGAACAATGATATACGGCTGGGGCGTACATGCCCCTCCATAACCGCAACCAGTGACGGCTGTGGACTGAGGATAACATTGCGGCCGGCCAGTACCTTGGGTCCTCATGGCCTGTTTGGGCGGAGTTTTAGTTTTTAAAGACACTAATAGTTAGGTACTCACAAGAGAAGGATGCCTAGGAGTTAACGTTTAGGTGAATATAGTCCTCTGACTATCAACCTTTTGGAAAATCAGGGTTAATACATCCAATGTAGCGGCATTATCGTCAGTGACAATCGGAATTGTTATCGCACACTGAAGGTGTTGATTGTGTTTTGCCACTGATACACTTTTCATATGACCAAAATCTCTTTGGACTTTCTGCCAGATTTCGAGACAAGTCCGTTGTAACTATTAAAAGCTTCTCACGCTGAAGTCTGCGTTAAATTAAAAAAAAAAATGGTTCAAATGGCTCTCAGCACTATGGGACTTAACATCTGAGGTCATCAGTCCCCTAGAACTTACAACTACTTAAACATAACTAACCTAAGGACATCACACACATCCATTCCCGAGGCAGGATTCGAACGTGCGACCGTAGCGGTCGCGCGGTTCCAGACTGAAGCGCGTAGAACCGCTCGGCCACGCCTGCCGGCCGCTAAATTTCTCGGCTTTTGTAAAACATTACTATTCTTGGAGATTTTGCGTTCTTTTAAGTCTGCATGCTTTCTTCGTTGCTTCTGCAACATTGTCCTTGTCTGCTTTGTGTACCATGGGGGAACTGTTCCGTATCATTAATTTACTTGGTATGAAACTCGAAATTGCTGTCAATAATATTTCTTTTAATTTGTGCCTCATACGGTCTCTGCTCACATAGTGTGGAAGGAAAAGAGATTATCTCTTACTAAGGCAGAAAGCAAATTTTTGTATATATCTTTAAACAGATGTTTCTGGTATAGCATTTGGATTACGATATTCTGTGTAGCTACAACGATCTGGTGCTCAATAATCGCTGCATCAATCATGATGCACTCTGCTCAGTATTGTATATTACTAAGAAACCTAGTGTGTTATCGCAACCGTTAACTAAGTGCTCAAAAAATTCAATGAAGGAAGCATTTAGTACAATTTCAGAAGATGAATTATTCCCACTAGCGACTTTAATCAAGTATTTGCGCCAATATACCGAAGGTGTATTTAAGTCACAATTAACTATAATTCTAGTAGGTGGGGTACCCCGCTTCGCTCAGCGCGTTGATATGAGATTGTGCAGTAGTTGGAATAAAATGATAAACCTTAAAGCATACGAGGCAAAAAGTTTTTGTTGAAAACATTCTATTTACAATATTTGTTTATAAATAACATTTTTCATTTCCTTATGTGGGGTATACAGGAAAAAATTTTTCTCGTTTCCTACTCGAGAGCGAGCTACGTATAGCTGACCATGAGAGAAGCAGGAGTCGTTACGGTTGATGCCGCAATATTTTAAAGCTTTTCCTTGTGCTCTGTTAATTGTAAAACAGTAAGTCGATTTAATTGGAAACTTCAGTCTTTTAAATTGGAAGTTCAATAGAGATCAGTGGTATTCAGGGGATAAATAGTGTGTGTTCTTCGTACTTTCCAGGCATAAGTTCGGCTTCGATGATGTTATATGACAATTGTTTGACGATCATCTTTGTTCCATTACATAGTTTTGTTGAGTTGAGATTTCTGAGTAGTATGATCAGAGATCCAGTTGTAAGTCGAAGGCCGTGTAATTTCATTCTTGTTACTTGCAAAGGGTTTAAAAATTCTATAGGGAAGTTCAAACTTTCTTCAAAGTTTACCATCGTGTCGGTCGATTTATACATCCTCTCTTCACCGGGAATTTTCCTTTGAATATTAAAATTTATGTCGTCGACAATATAAAATTTGGTCAATGAATCGTTTCCAGCAGTGGCTATGTTGCAGAAATCAGTGTTAAGTTTAATGAAGCCGGTCGTCTGGTCAGTGAAATATGTGCCCTCGCCCATTTGTAAAAGTTGTTTTGCGTTTCGATCGTTCAGCTGTTATATTTTTCGTTAGTCGCAGTATTTGTACGTGTGGCCAGAGATGTGATTCGTTTCAGCATTAATGGATCTCGTCTGCTGGTGTTGACGTGGTCATAACTAAAAGTGTTTGTCAAAAATCTCCTAAGAGTATGAGTAGAGCTCCTCCCATCACTCCAGAGTTTCCTCGGAAGTAAAACTGAAACTAATGAGCCCTCTGTCACTACTATTTTTAGTCTTATTGACCAGTTTCAACACTTCTAAGAGTGCCTTCATTAGAAAAATAGTAGTTACCGAGGGCTCATTAGTTTCAACTTTAATTTAGAAACGGTCACTCAACCAAGCAGCCATGTTTAAAACTTTCCTCGGAAGTGTTGGCTTAAAGTGATTTTTATGTGCCTTTGCACATTCGTCCCAGAAGATAATTTTAGCTTGTTTTAGAAGTTCATCCCGCCAATGCTCTTGAGATTTTACATAACGGGAATTGTTCTTCAATCTGTATTCAACGGTAGTCGTAGGGCTGAATGGGCATTTCGTCCTCCTACCATAAGTGTGCGTGCAGTACCGGATATTGCCAGCAACAAATTTATTAGAAACGTTTTCCCGGTGAAGACACAAGTGTCCAAGTAAATAATTGCGCCAGTGTGGTCGATACGGTCCCGTTGAAATTTTCCTTTTGATTTACATTAAGGGGTGCTTTGTTGTGAGCAATGTATTGAAGTAGCTCTTTGATGTTGTAGCTTTTTCCTTTGTAATTTCGAAGTTTAGCACACTTACACAACTTCTTCGTGTTGTATGCATCGCAAGGTGTACACAGGCCTGGTTGTTTATTGCTAAACATTTATCTTCTAGGCGAATAAGTGATTCATCGTAGATGTCGTCGTTGTGTTCGACGGTCAGTTCAGGATGAGATTGTCGGATCTGGTACAGAGTATCATCACTCATTCTCTCTTTGGAGGAGTCCCACAGCTGTTTACGATTCGATGGGTTACTTGTTGTTAGGATTATGGCGAATAAGTCTCCCATTTCTTCAGTGAGTGAGACTTCTTGTAGTGGTCATTTCCAGTGGTTGTCGTTTTCCAATAGTTCTACTTGTAGGCGTGCTTCTTTGTGCGTGTGTTATAGGTAAATGTCAACAGTCTTGAGATCTGTGAAACTTGTTGGTCCACGTATTTCATGTCGCAACATCCGGAGAATGAAACATTTGGCGTTTATCGGATCTACTGAGTATACTCGGCGTAGTGCGGCAGTTTTCATGATTCATAGATGATCTGCTACTGGAATTCCCTGTTTTTGTCGTTGAAAGATTTTTCTTGTTGTGTTCAACGTGTAATAGGCAGGGACGTCGACATACACTAATGTTTTCGAGAATTGATCCCTTTCGCACAGTTGGTAAGAAGCTGTTAATGTTGTGTCCTGAGGCAGTAGGCTTCCAGTTTTTCTGGCGGTGTCTTTTGTGGTGTAAACTATGTCCATTATCCAAATCTACTGCTTGATGTTGCACAGTTTGCTCGCGTTCGTACATGGGAAAACCAAAAATCCGTCACGCTGCTTCGTTACTGTTGATGTACCTTCTCATTTGGTACATGAGGATCTCGTCGTTTCAGTTTTGTTGTTCGCTGTCTTTGGCTATTTGAAATACTGCCATGTCACTGCCTTTGTTCACATACTTATAGACATATTCGATGGATTTCACTGAATTGCAGCATTTTACATTTATGTGTACTTGGAACATCCTGAAAAGTAGTGTGTTATAAGGTATTAACCACTGATTATTTCCATCGTGTCACTGGCTCGAATTCGTATTTTTGCTGTGAAGCCGCCGTTTTTCAGTGATCGTCTTCAGTATTTGGAATAACCATCAAACGCGGTTTGTGTGTCGCCCAAGTATGGTTTTGGGTATTTTTTTGTACATTTTCCATGACTCATATATGGCAAATTGGGTTTAACGGCCCGCATAGTCCGTGGATCATGTTTTTCACTACTACGTCGTACAGTTCCGGATATTCTTGTGAATTTGTAAAATCAGTTTGGATGATTTTTTCGATATCTGTGGGATGAATTCTGTTGTGTAGCCATAGATTGTGTGAGTGAGGCAGTCCTCATTTTTGCCATTCGATCGTATACATCCAGCATCTACCAGTTCCAAAGATGTGATACTTTGTGATGACTTCAGTAAATCTCATTTGTTTTTTCGGATAACTAGGGCCATTTCGTCGTGTCGATGCATGGGGGCTTGTCCGTATCTTAGTTGTTCTCCGATTTCTGGCCCCGATGAGTTGCATGTGAATGTTTTGAAGAGGTCAGGTCGTTCATATTTTCTTATTTAGATCATGGCATTTTGAATGTATTTGTGCACATGCCCTGGACTTCCCATGTGTGATGAAGATAAGATTACTGTTTTTCCAATGTCGTCAGTGTTTCTGTCATCTATGATTGGGTCTTGAAAGTGGATGTATTCTTCAGCGAGTAGTTTCTTCTGACTTAGTCCTATGTAAAGCATCCGTTCCGCTTCTATTTTTGTATATAAATCTACCACGAATTGTTGGAATAAACGGCTAAACAGAGAGTGTTGAAAATGTGATTGTATGTTTCATTGTCTTTGATCATTAAGTGGTAAGCGTAGAATACCTTGTAAGCGACATTTTTGTTTCGAGTCCTGTTTCAGATTGGATGTGTTTCACTTTAAAATGATATCCGTCCTCACTGTGCAGAAATGTTAATGGTTATTGGAGGGCATCATATGAAGTTGTGTGTCTCGCCGCGCAGGATTAGCCGAGCGGTCTGCCGACACGGTAACTCAGCGTGTTCGGTCAGAGGGTTAGCTGCCCTCTGTAATAAAAAAACTGAGTTAATGGATCAACGACGAACTGAAACGGGTGTCTCGCGACGTCCGCCACAAGCAGATGCATCGAACAAAAGCGAACAAAATGAGTTATAAAAAAAAATAAGCGGTCTAAGGCGCTGCAGTCACGGACTGTGCGGCTGGTCCCGGCGGAGGTTCGAGTCCTCCCTCGGGCATGGGTGTGTGTGTTTGTCCTTAGGATAATTTAGGTTAAGTAGTGTGTAAGCTTAAGGACTGATGACCTTTGCAGTTAAGTCCCATAAGATTTCACACACATTTGAACATTTATTTTTTTTGTGTCCCCGTAATGCTTGTAGTCCCCTTCTTCGTAGTAGAATTATGCCATGGCTTGTGTTTTCGTTATTCACAATTACGATGGCGACTTCGTCTGTATGAAGTGCATTAAATCGACATTCGTGTTCCCCATGTGGTCTTCCGTCGGCTCGAATTATGACTTCATAGTCATCATAAATCATTCGATCTAATGCTGTTTTGAATATGTGAATAAGTAGATTGTGCTTGTGTAAGATCCTCTGTACATTTTGGACTACTTCTCGTCTCACTCCACTGATTTTGTGCATCGGTGATCAGTTTCTATTTCTTCATTTCCTATTAATATACTTGCAGAAATTTGTGGTCTTCGTTGGGTAGTGGTAGTAAGGACCCATGTTGTGATAGATATGTCCTTGGATGGAGAAAATATAATCGATTTCATCTCTGTTAGTGTTGATAGAAGTGACACCGAAAGAAATAATTTGGAATCAGGTGTTGTACACCGTTACCTTTTGATTCTGGAGTTTCCTCCGTTATGTAATGTAAAATGTCCTGCGGAAGTGCTTCCAGTGGTGGTAATCGAATTCTTTCCATTCATGCAACAGAATCCTGCTGTTTCTCTACTGAAATTTTTCGCGTCACAAAATAGGCATATGTACCCATTTTTCCGATTAGAACGTGTCTGTGTTTGTTGTATTCTTTCGTCGGGTCGTAGTGAAATGCTTAATTTGTTAGGTTCTACTGTTTACTTTTCCTCGTCCGCGCTTCTCGAATTGATATTTTCGTGACCGTCTTGAGTCCGCAGTCTCCTATGATAAGATTGTGCCGCAACTCTTGATACCTCAGTCCGTTCATTTTGCTGTTCTTCACTTTCTCTGCTTCTCACGGTGTTCATTCTCGTTCGTCGGAAACTTAAACGTTCTTCGCGCTCTTCGTCTGTTCTGTTTTTTCGCTATTCATTTTGTTTTCGCTGTTTCGGTTCAGAACTGGTAAGATCTGCTCCTCTTATGCGTTCGGGCATTGACTAAAAAAATCACATCAACTGTTTATTATCAAAGGCACTAACAACACTTTACACACTGTTCACACTTTATTTTCAACTTATATTCAGTCACTATATCACGCCGCGCGGGGTCGCCGTGCGGTCTCAGGCGTCTTGTCACGCTCTGTGCGGCTCCCCTCGTCCGAGGTTCAAGTCATCCCCGGGGCATGGGTGTGTGTGTTGTCCATAGCGTAAGTTAGTTTAAGTTAGATTAAGTGGTGTGTAAGCTTAGGGAGCAATGACATAAGCAGTTTGGTCCCATAAGATCTTACCACCAATTTACAATTTACTGCATCATTTTGACTTCACTCTTTGTTTTTATTTTCTCGCTGCACTACTTTTTCTGTTCTACCCTTCACCACTGGTAACAAACTGATGTTAGGACTCACGACGGGTCTTACGAAAAAGGTTTAGAATGGTCCACAATGTTCCAGAAAATTTCACAATATTCTAGAGTCTTCTGGAATGGTCCACAATGATCTAGAATGTTCCCGAACATTAAAGACTTCCCCTGAATGTTCAAAACAATTCCCGAACATTCCAAAACATCCCGGATGATTATGGGATATTCAGGAACATTGTGGAATGTTGTAGAATGCTCTCGAATGTTGTGGAAAGTTCTAGAAATGCTCTCGAATGTCCTGGAATATTCTAGAAATTTCTAGAGGGCAAAACTTCCCAGGCCTTATATCATTAAAAGCACGCCCTTCAGGTAAAAACGGGAACCGTCTTCATGGATGGGGGATAGAGGGCTATTACATCATATGACTCCATTGATCGTACCGGGGCCCATTTATGAGTTCTAGCGGCACGCACATTGTACACTTACTATTATAATACATATTGATGAGTTGGATACCTGTTCAATTTAAGATTCAAATTTTCCTTGAACGTTTCAGCGACTACCTTAGAAATTCCAACTTCGCGCCACTTTTTGAGGTTTTCTAAACGAAACTCCCTTAATATTTAGCGTTGAAGGCTGAGGATTATACTCAACATCGCTACAAATCTTTTCTTTCCAATTCCGTCTTTTCAAAAACCTATCTCTTACCGGAGTGAATGGGGAATTTCTTTCGTGTGTCACATTGTTGTAAGCAGTGCTCAACTGTGTGACACTACTCATTTTAACAGAAAACTCATCAGTAGTGGATATGTCAAATTGTTGTACTGCCTTTTTTGGAATTTATATATTTCACTTGTTGAAAATTGTTAGTTTTAATACTTCAAAGATACACTTTTGAAGAGAAATCTTAAACACAAATCAAATGGTTCTTTTAAAAATAGGAAAACCACACACACTCACATAAAAGAAAGAGATCTGAACATGAAATTCACGGTTTAAGGTCTGTAACAAAGGCAACTGGTCTGATCTCTTCTGGTGAATCCACTCGGCTTACAATTTTGTGTGCCTTATAGTGCACAACATAAGAAGGATTGGTACACGTCCTGAATTTTCCTACTTTGGTCAGGCTGATATTAGTGTTCCTTCTGTCTCTGTAGGAGCAAAAAGCCTGAGCGCAGGGTTTAATGTTCTAAGGTATTTCACTACCGCAAAGAGATAGTTCTCTAGCATTGTGTTAGGTCGTGGAGGTTTGAAACAGGAGCCAGTTATTCAGCGAAGGTGGTAATCACGCAGTGTACACTTGATAGTTGGATCACTTCTGCCTTTCAGACTTGTCATTATTTGTACTAGCTGGTTCAACGGCAATGATTTCGTGGATGGCATAAACAATTTTTCATGTCAATGACGAAAAATCTAAATGAATAAACAATTCACATTTCCAAAGTTCGCCTTTTGTTTCTGCTACTACTGGAATGAACACACAATCCTATTAGGTTTCTCAGGACGTTGGATATAATGAAGTCAGACGAAACTACGGATATATCGACCACGTTAACACACGAACAACTCCTAATGAATTTTCTAAACGTGTAGAAACTTTTAGCAAAAGCAGATACCACATGGAATATGTTCCTCCTCTTCCAAATGGGAGCCGCAACCTCCCAAATTTTGTCCAAAACTATAGCTTGACCACCACAGCTGCTAAAGAGCTGTGTATGTCAAAAACCATGAGAGTCATACAGTTGGGAGCGTGTCACATAGTTGACGAGTTTTAAGGTACGTCCTCTGAGTCTGGGTCGGCAGCAAAAGGAACCAATTATTAATGTATTCTAGTTGTCTAATATAACTTTTTCCCACACAGTGTCACAGCAACTATTTGCTACAATTTCATTACAAGAGAAACAACTTCTTACAGAAACAAACATGTCACCTCCAACTGAATTTAATACAGCCTTTCTCAACACTGTCAAGTCGTTGGTAAAATCAATGGCTGAAACTGTCTCCGGCTTTAGTCAGCTTTCGTTTCCTATAACGATTTTGGCTGCAGTACTTTATACGAGCGGTTTGAGTTTTGATAATTTCCCAACATCGCTACGACTGTTTACAGTTACAATACCAACGTTTCATAAGTTTGCCCTCTTCCTGTGTTAGAACAGCTCCCTTTGAGACTCAGCCCCTCTTTGTACGTTTCAAAGACCTTCTAAACCTAAAACAACCCAGTCCATTCCACATAGCACTCATTGCCAATGTAGCCTCCTGCTATGTTCAAAGGTCTACTGATCTATTAAGCAGATCGCAACACTTACCTATCCTGTGGCCCAAGTCAAAAAATCTGCAGCCTACATGATCACAGAACCGTCTGAGCCGCTGCTTTAAGCCCTCCACTCGGCTCTGTACCAAAGGTCCTCAGTCAGTCATTTCAATGAAGCAACAGATGGTGAGCTCCGGCGTCATCTAGCAAGCAAGACTAGTTGTCTTTACAACTTCAGATAGCCTCCAGAAACGAGAGACAACGTTTTCCAGTCCGAACTGACACACATCATTAGTACCACCATGATCCATCACGTGCAGTTATCTACACTCTGTCTTCTTCATAGACTTTGGAAGAATCCATTCCAGTTATGATACTCCCGACATTATGTACCTAGAGTTCACACAGGATATCTTGGTCTCCCTGGCAGCCATACCCCATAGGGCCTTCATCACAGAACTTGCATTAGAGTTCTTAACTACCAGTAATCCCATCCTCTTTGAACCGCCAGACTGATCGAGAGGCTTCCTCTCAAACAAGGTAAGTGACTGCAGTTGGCTCAGGATCTTTTGTCAGCCACAGTTATGACCTAAAACTTAATTATCAAGCAAACTGGGGAGCCATTTCGATTGGTACCCCAGAAAGTCTTCCACTGCCTGCCACTCGACCATAGGTGAGGCGCCGTCCTGAATGGGGTCAGTAATTGGGCCAACCACAGGAGTGGAACAGTCAGAGGATACATGGGATGTGCTTTGGATCTCCAAGCCAGGTCCCCCATAGTGGTGGCCATTGGCAACAGTCTCAACCGAATGTAGCACCACCTGTAGCTGTAAGCGTGTTGTTTTCAACTCAACTGGCATCCAAATATGGGACTGACAGTCCCTTAGCACACTAAGGCTCGTGGAAATTGACACTACACAAATACACGACGAATTTAAGGTCAAACTCCAACAGTGCAGCTAAATAAGTAATTCGCATATTCTTAAGATTCCGAAGGCTCCGAAGGTTCTTTGACAAGCTGGGATGCGGCTTTCTACAACTGAGAACTGAAGGGCTACCCAAAAACGGTCAGGGCTGCGCTATACATCAGAAACTGCTACCTAGGTACCTGAATATGTGTGAGGTGCTCGCAGGGCTACTCTCCATCCTATCCAGATGATAACAACTGTAGGAGACCACAAAGCATCAATGTGAGTTTCAGAGAAATGCTCCTCACACATGAGACTACTAAAATCCTAATTATCAACAGCCGAAGCATTCGAAACACGCTCACACTTTGTTAGCACTCCTAAAGAGCAGTGGAGTTTACTTAATACTAGGTACAGAAAACTTTCTAAAACAGAAATTGAGAGCAGTGAGTTTTTCTTAGGTAAGTCTAACTGTATATCGAAAGGAAGAGTTATGGGAAATGTAAGTGCTATATTTGTCACGGTAGACAAGAAGTGTAAATCCACTGACATAGAAATTGAAGCTGTATGTGATACTGTTTTGGTAAGACTCAATATCAATTGTGGACATTAACCTATAGTACGATGTTTCTCTAGTCTCGAGCATGAGACTTACTCCAGTTGTAAACGAATACTGTAGATTGCTGCGATTGCGTATGTCAAGATAACTAAACCTTTAAGGTCATCAGTCTCCTACTCAATCACTCAATCCCGCCCTCCACCCCCCCCCCCCTTACACCTCGCCACCCTGGGACAGAATTAGTATACAGGGTGAGGCAGCTAAGTCATAACACCCCTTGTATCTCCCCAACCGTAATAGAAACAAAGATGCTGTGGTGTCACAGCCAGACACCACACTTGCTAGGTGGTAGCCTTTAAATCGGCCGCGGTCCCTTAGTATACGTCGGACCCGCGTGTCGCCACTATCAGTGATTGCAGACCGAGCGCCGCCACACGCCGCCTAGCACTCGTCCCAGTTGTACAGCCGACTTTGCTAGCTATGGTTCACTGACTACATACGCTCTCATTTGCAGAGACGACAGTTTAGCATAGCCTTCAGCTAAGTCATTTGCTACGACCTAGCAAGGCGCCATATTCAGTTACTACGAATGTATTCTGGATAATATTGTGAATCATGTACTGTCAAGAGCGACGTTCATCATTAATGGATTAAAGTTAAGCATCAAACCAGCTACGTCCGCTTTCTGAATTCTAATGTACTTGTCATGTTCCAGACCTCACGTCAGTATAGTTCTTCCCTCCTCACGCCAGCCTGCGTGAGTTAAAACGAGTGCATTTCGGCCTCCCCTAGCAACAAGGTGTTGGCTCTTCTGCCAACACTACATTGGAGACGAGTGTAAAAACGGTGTTCTTATCTATACTGCCCTGATTTCATTGTGTAATGGCTTCGCCACAAACTCCAAATGTACTGTCCGAATTTTATCACTTACAGAATCAGCAGACGCAGGCATTACTGGATGCCCTTGGACAGCTTGTCCAGCGTCAACGTGCAATGCAAAACGTTGCGGCAGTCGCCGCTCCACCGCTAACGCAGCCACAACACGCACCTTTTGATGCTGCACTGGAAAGCTGGACGGAGTGGTCACGCCAATTTGGATTCCATCTCGCCGCCTACAGCATTCAAGGTAACGAGTGGCAGCCTTTTCTTTTGTCGTCCGTCGGAGTGCAAACCTACCGTGTGGTAGTCAAATTATTTCCCCAATGCGATGTAGCAACTCTGTCCTACGAAGAAATTTTGTCTGCATTAGATGCATATTTCAAACAATCAATCAATGTAGCTGCGAAACTGCATACCTTCTTTCGTACAAAACGTACGGCAGGTCAGACTAATCGGGAGTGGGTTGCAACCTTGCTAGGCCTTACTAGGGATTGTGCTATTGAGTGTCAATGTGGACTCCCTTATTCATATACTATGGTACGTGATGCAATTGTACAGAACGTTTCTGATGTTCGTATAAGGGAACGGATTTTGAAACTAGTCAATCCCTCCCTTCAACAAGTGATGGACATATTGGAGCGGCAGTACACACTTGACTTTGCTCAGGAATCATTTGAAACTTCGCCAGCCGTGTGTCAGGTTAACCGGCCCGCCGGGCGAGCTGCACGGAACAGTAAACAAACTTCGCGCCCTGCCGCGCCGCTGTCGCCAGGCTCTCAGCCACGTGTGCCGCGCAAGCAAGCAAATGCAGTGCTAAAATCATGCCCGTGGTGCGCTACTAAACATTCGCGTGAGAATTGCCCGTCACGCCAAGCTATTTGCTTTTACTGTAATAAACAAGGACATGTTCAGAGTGTTTGCCAGGAAAAGCTCAGATCGGAAACTCAAAACCATTCCAGGCCCTTTGCTTCGCGCCGGAATCGGAATCGAACCAAGGATACTCAGGCTCTCGAAAATTCGCCCATGGAAATTCATGTCGTTCATTCCACTCCGCCCAATACCACTCTCTCCCACAAATAGTGTGCGTCGACATCGCCGGAACTTCCGTCAAGTCGCAAGTGATTTTGTACCAGTGTCAGTTCACGTTGCACGAGACAGTCGCTCTTGTCGTCTGCGGGACAATAAACTTTTTGTAGACTTGGACCTTAACGGCAAAGTGATACCATTCCAGCTCGATACCGGAGCTGCAGCTTCAATGATCAATCAAGACTCTTACAAACAGCTGGGCACACCTCAGTTGCATGCCGCAAATGTTACGTTAACTAGCTATTCAGGTCAAGACATCCCTGTGTTCGGACAGTGCAGCCTTCTTGCAACATACAAAGGACAAACAAAACTTGTCATTTTACGTCCTTCGTTCTTCTTCTGCATTGAACTTGTTTGGTTTCGATTCATTTCAGTCGTTTAACTTGTGAATAGTACATCAGGTCCTATCAGTGAAGCAGACTGTGCCTTCAGACAGTGTTTCTCGTCTATGTGAAGAATTTGCAGACATTTTTGCACCGGGCCTCAGTTGCGCTAAGAACTATAAAGCACATTTGGAACTGAAAGTAAACGCGCAACCGAAATTTTTCAGAGCGCGCAATGTTCCGCACGCATTGCGTGATGAGGTTGCAAAAACATTACACGATTTGGAATCACAAGGTGTAATTGAACATGTGCAGGCTTCTCTCTGGGCATCACCCTTAGTAATTTTGCCAAAACCTTCGGGAAAAATGAGACTTTGTGTGGACTTCAAGGTAACAGTGAATCCACAAATAGTGATTGCAACTTTTCCTCTACCCCGCCCGGAAGATCTTTTTGACAAACTGTACCTGGGCAAATATTTTTCGAAGTTGGACCTAGCAGATGCATATTTGCAAATACCGGTGGACAAAGAATCCCAGCGCATTTTGGTGGTTAACACGCACCTTGGTTTGTATCAATTCAAACGACTGCCATTCAGGTGTGCATCCGCCCCTTCATTGTTTCAGCAATATCTACAAACTGTTTGTGCGTCGGTCCCTACTGCAGCAAACTATCTGGACGATATTGTGATCTCCGGAAAGACGGAAGAAAAACATTTAGCCAATCTTAGAACATTATTTCAGGTCTTGCGACAAAATGGTCTTCGCTTTTGGAAGGACAAATGTGTGTTTTTTGCTCGTGAATTGCCATACCTGGGCCATGTACTCAATGCCCAAGGCATACATCCCAGTCCCACACACCTCCGTGCCATACAATACTTGCCTTCGCCGCAGAATTTGAAGCAGCTACAGAGTGTGCTGAGAAAAATTAATTATTATCACAGATATGTGAAGCATGCCTCTTCCATTTCAGCTCCCCTTCATCGCTTACGCTGTAAAGGTGTTCCATTCGTCTGGTCGACGGAATGCGAACGCGCCTTTCGCCGGTTAAAATCGGCGTTGCTTTCCAACACTTGCCTTACGCCATTCGATCCCCAGAAGCCACTTTTGTTGATGGTGGATGCATCGGATTTCGGGATCGGTGCTGTGCTTGCGCACAAAGATCGCTCGGACGATCGCCCTATTGCCTTTGCGTCCAAATTGCTCTCGTCTGCGCAAAGAAATTATTCACAGATCGAGAAAGAAGCATTGGCTCTCGTCTTTGGTGTTACTAAGTTTCATGACTTCTTGTATGGTCGTCACTTTACCATAATCACAGACCACAAACCTTTGCCATAGCTTTTTCATCCGAACAAGCCTGTACCTCCACGTACAGCGCAAAAATTCATTCGCTGGTCTGTTTTCCTCTCGCAGTACCGCTACGATATCTTGTATCGGTCCACTGCTAAGCACGGAAACGCCGATGCGTTGCCCCGTTTGCCTGTTGCTGAGGATAGGGCATTCGATTCCTCTGAACTTGCTTGCATGTTCATTGATTCGGAAACCAATGACGTGGTCGAATGTTTCCGATTGATTTTCGTCGTGTAGCTACAGCCACAACTGCCGTCCCTGTCCTTGCTACCGTTCTGCTTTTTGTTGCTACGCAATGGCCCTTGTCAAAGTCATGGATCGGGGACTCGTTGGTTCGCCGATTTTTTGCCCACAAGGAGAGACTTTTTGTTCGACGTGGTGTTTTGCTTTTGCATTCTGATAATGATCAGTCCAGGGTCGTGGTCCCACGTTCGTTACAGTCCTCTGTCTTAAAGATTCTCTACCAAGGACATTGGGGTATAGTAAGAACGAAACAACTTGCCTTTCAGCACTCTACTTGGTTCGGAATCGATGCCGCAATTACGCATATGTGGTCTTCTTGCATGGTGTGTGCCGAACAACAATCAGCACCTCCGCAGAAATTTTTTGCATGGACAAAAGCCACTTTCCCCTGGCAACGCTTACACATCGATTTTGCTGGTCCAGTCTGGAATGCTCGATGGTTGGTTGTGATAGATTCATTCAGTAATTTTCCTTTTGTTGTCCGGATGTCTTCCACGACATGATCTGCCACCATCCAAGCGTTATCTGCTATCTTTTGCATTGAAGGTCTTCCATAGACAATTGTTTCCGACAATGGCCCAAAATTCATCTCCACAGAATATCAGTCATTCTGTAAGGCCAATGGTATTCAACATCTGACGTCCGCGCCGTTTTCGCCTCAGTCAAACGGTGCCGCTCAACGATTGGTCAGGACTTTCAAGTCACAGATGCTGAAGTTGAAAGAGTCGCATTCTCGGGAGGACGCGTTATTGCTCTTTTTGTCCTCGTATCGCACTCAGCCCCGAGATGGTCGCTCGCCGGCTGAGTTGCTCCACGGTCGCCATCATCGAACCTTGATGTCTTTGCTACATCCGCCGCATAAGGTTCCTGTGCAGTGGCAGACACCTGCTTTTGCCCCAGGCAACGTTGTCTACTACTGCCACCATCGAAGTTCACGGCGTTGGCTAGCAGGGCGCATTATTCGCTGCCTCAGACGCGCTATGTATTTGGTTTTGGGGGCCTCTGGTGAGGTGCACCGGCATCTCAATCAGCTGCGCCTCTGTCGTTGCACGGGATCTGCCGCTGGCCGTCTGCTTTCAGCGACGGTGCCGTCTGGTCAGCACCCCGGGACCCATCTACTGGCTGGCCTCAGCCCCAGGTGTTACCGACGCTACCTTCCATTTTGCCCCATGGCGACGCGCCGCCGCCACCGTCGCCGCCTGTTCTCCCGCCGGCGACGCCCGCAGTGGAGGCGCCGCTGCAGCCGCCAGGCGACCTCCTTGATCACGCGCCGCCGATCGCTTCCCGTGATCATTTGTCCTCCGACATGGAACTCTTGCCCACTCCGGACCATATGTCGTCTTCGCCCGTCGGGTGCCCCGGCCCGATGGAGGTCAACCCTTCGGCCCCTCCTGTCTCTACAGGCGCGTACACCGCGTGTTGGCGTGCACCCTAGAGTAGGTTTTCAGGCGTTCCCTAGCTCCCCGCTGTCCGAATGGCAGGGTGCGGGTGGCACAGCCTCGCCTGTTGGTAGGCTCCCCAGCTCGTCGCATACGTCAACATGGGGTCCTCCCAAAGGGGGCGGAGGCCTTATACCACAACCGTCCGCCGATTTGCGGGGGAGGAATGTGATGTCACCGCCAGACACCACACTTGCTAGGTGGTAGCCTTTAAATCGGCCGCGGTCCGTTAGTATACATCGGACCCGCGTGTCGCCACTATCAGTGATTGCAGACCGAGCGCCGCCACACGGCAGGTCTAGAGAGACACCTTAGCACTCGTCCCAGTTGTACAGCCGACTTTGCTAGCTATGGTTCACTGACTACATACGCTCTCCTTTGCAGTGACGACAGTTTGGCATAGCCTTCAGCTACGTCATTTGCTACGACCTAGCAAGGAGCCATATTCAGATACCACGAACGTATTCTGAACAGATAATATTGTGAATCATGTACTGTCAAGAGCGACGTTCATCATTAATGGATTAAATTTAAGTATCAAACCAGCTACATCCGCTTTCTGAATTCTAATTTCCTTGTCATGTTCCAGACCTCACGTCAGTATAGTTCTTCCCTCATCACACCAGCCTGCGTGAGTTAAAACGTG
Organism: Schistocerca piceifrons; assembly: GCF_021461385.2. Classification (NCBI taxonomy): domain Eukaryota; kingdom Metazoa; phylum Arthropoda; class Insecta; order Orthoptera; family Acrididae; genus Schistocerca; species Schistocerca piceifrons. The sequence goes on along the minus strand of NC_060138.1, from coordinate 150,614,138 downwards.
TGCATTTCGGCCTCCTCTAGCAACACGGTGTTGGCTCTTCTGCCAACACTACAGGTGTCTTTGGACAGTGAATTGTAATAAGAAATAGCACAAACATGAAATGTAATGTATTCAAGTAGCCCCTGTCCTTTCAATTCACTATCCAAAAGACATCTTTGTATCTATTACGGATGGGAAGATACAACAGGTGTTATGACTTAGCTGCCTCACCCTGTATAACATCTGTGTCTAGAGTAAATTCTATGTGCAAGTGTGAAAAAGTTTACGAAATGTTTGCGTAGCGTGTATCAGGCAGGACGTGGGTATCAGACCTAATGGCATATGGGAAACCGCCCAGAAATAACACCCAAGCTGGATGGCACACCGGACCTCATTGTTAATGTACCAAGCAGATTCGAACTGGGAACGGCACGCCTCCCCACTCGGGAAGCTAGTGCTTTAACACGTGCAGCTATGCAGGTAGGTGAAAACCTCAGTTCGCTAATGTATGTATTCCTCAGTCGCACTGATATCACTAAATCCAACAGTCGACGATGAGAGAACCATGGCAGTCATGACGAAGAAAGTACAAAGGAAAATGCAGATGAACTGTGGCTCAAGATCAGAGGACCAATCGCTAGGCAGAGATGTACATAATAGAAAAAATAGTGACCGCTGCACAAAGTGTCTAAAACGAAGCGTACAGCTACAGATACAGTGATGCTGAACTATATGTGATCTGATTTCAAAGAGGCATTAAACGTAGGCTTAAATGATTACCGTAACAGAATCTTTCCGAAAGACATCGAACAAAGCCCAAAAAAAGTTCTCGTCGTATATAATGGCTGTTAATAACGACTGCCAGTGTCCAGAGACAGAAACAGAAATCAAAGGTCGCAAAGCAAAACCGAAAATGCTGAACTCTGCAGTCAAATTTTCCTTTACAAAAGAAGATACAGAAGTATTGCCGGGATTTAATCAGTGTGCCGTAATGTAGATATACGATATAGATATTAGTTAGTGACTGTGGCGTTGAGTAACTACTGAAATCACTAAAATTAAACAAGACCCAAGGACCCAGTGAAACCCCTGCCACATTCTACAGAGGCTTCATAATTAGGTTAATCAACCACCCTCCACCTCTGTAATCATAATACACCGTAGGCCACTAGAACAACAGCTGTCGGTAGCGGTTGGAAAGAAGCATAGGTCACTCACACCCATCTACAAGAATGGTAGCGGAAATGACCCATAAAACATCGTCCAATATGATTTTACAGTATATTCTGAGACCATACTTGGAGAAGTCCCGAAAAAATTTACCTCTTCCATGCTGACAAGCATGCATTCCGAAAACATTGGTCATGGGAATTCTAAATCACTCATCTCGCGAATCTTTCTGAATGTCATGAAGCAAGGGAGTCAGATGGATATCGTTTCAAAATGCATTTCACTCAGGTTTATTAAAAAAGTACCGATCATAAGTGATATCAAACGATATTTTTGATTGGATTGATGATGTCTGTATAGAATGAGGGCAGAATGTTATTTTGGATGGAAAGTCATCGAAAAAAAGTAGAATTAACTTCAGACGTGCTGAGAGAAGAGTATCGGAACCACTGCCATCCGTGTTGTATAGTAATTACCTGATAGACAATATTAATAATAACCTAAGACATTTCGCAGATGACTCAATTACCTGCAATGAAATACTATCTAAAAATGCTGCATCAGTATGTAATCAGATCTTGATAAGATCTGTTTTGGTGCAAATACTGGCAACTTGTTTTTAATGTTCAAAAATGTAAAATTGTACACTTCACAAAATGGGGGAAAGTAGTATCCTATAACTATAAAATCGAATCACCAATGGAATCAGTTAACTCATACATATACATGGGTGTAACAATTTGTGAGGATATGAAATGGAGCGATAACATTGACTCAATAGCAGGTAAGGCAAGTATTGACTCGGTTCATTGATCGGATACTAGGAAAATCCAGTCAGTCTACAATGGAAACTACTTACAAAAATTTTTGCAACTCATCTCAGAATACTGCAGTGATTTGGGCCCATTCAGATAGGAGGAACAGGTTATATTTAACGTGTGCAAAATAAGGCAGCACGAATGGTCACAGACTAGTCCGTCTCAAGGATATGCTCAGATACTGAACTAATAGAGTCTAACGACGTTCTACCAAGTACTGCATCACTCGAAAATCTATTTACAACATTTTCAAAATCAGTATTACTGTTCCAAAAAGATTGAAAGGAAGATTAGAATTTAAAGTCACGTCGACAACAACGCTGTTGGGGATGGAGTGGGGAACAAAGTGGGCTGTGCCTTTCAAAGAAGCCGCATGGGCACTTGCCTTCAGCGATCTGCGGAAATCATGAAAAACTTAAACCTGGATTGCCGAGAGGGGATTTGAAGTGCTGTCCTCTCGAATACAAATCCAGTGTCTTAATATTACGTCAACTCTATCGGTTGCAAGCTTCAGTAGTTATGTAGAGATTGAAACGAATCTATGCAATTGTGAAATCTGTTCAATAGTAGATGACGGTACAGCTGTGTCGAAAGAACCGCTCAGTACCACTCATATCCTAACGACGTTTCTTCGTAACTGCAAAAGTTATTTTCATTGTGGTAGTTTTCGGAACTATTACAAGGCTATCAATCGAAATTTCATGCATATTATTAATATCTTTTTCCATTATACTTTGAAAATTCGTTTCTCTTTATATTAATTCACTCTCTGAAAAACGTTAATTATCCTATATAAATCAGTACTGTTTCGTTTGCAAGTTGTCGTCAGATAACCTCGTTTTTGGCAATACACAAATTATTAAGAATCCACTATAGAAATTGTATTTGAAATTATCTAATCACTTAGGCTTTACAAATTGTGTTTGTGATTCGAACAATATGTTCTGCATAAAGATTATCGCATGCTTCTAACATTCTGTGTGGTGTCTGTTTGTTCTAAGTCGTGTCTCCCTACCACTTTCGCGCAACGACGCTCTGAGCGTTGTTTTTAGGGAATTGACTAGTTTGAACCTGGGGCCTGTTGCTGGTAAAGAGACGCCAGACCACACATGAAATGTAGATTTCAGAAGAGTTCAGTGAGACTAGCGATGATATAATCAAATACTTAATGATTTCAGCGTCAGCTCCACTGCACTCCCTGTAAAAGAATCTTAATACTAATTAAATTTAGTGGAAGGGGTTCAAGGCTTTCCTATTCTTAGTTAGCTGGTAAAATAACGTCGAAAAATCAATTAAGTTTACCACTGGAAATTTTATTCTACTCACAAAACATTGTTTATAAATTGCACTATTGATAAAAGGAAATATTTTAATACAGGATGATAAAAACCAACTGCGTTCAACAAAAATGTGAACGAATATTCTCTGAATGGGTTTCCAAGTTCTACAATGGATCGAAGGATGACTTACGCCATATCACATCTATAATCTAGGTTCAAGTTAAGTTTCATAAAAGAGAAAACTATCCAAATGATCTACAGTGACCCTCAATTATCTTTAATTACTTATTTAACTTCTCGTAAGTTACAGTGGCTGGTGTGGCTTCTCAATAATTATATAACAGAAAAATCATCGCGTTTCAGGTTTTAACCTCAAGTAGCAAATGTGAATACCATGAGCTTTAATTGACAATCGACACTAGTATTGCGTAAAAAGGGGATGTAACAGATGAGACTTCTGCAGTTCTGAGTAAAGCGTTATGCGCTGTTATGTGGCATCACGTGCGTTCATTATCTTGACGGTGTTTAGGCAGTGTCAGGGGGCGGTGGGCGGCGCAGCTCCACAAAGCTCGCCGTCTCGGAAGCAACTCTCTCCTGACTTCTCCTTACTACAATTTACCGAAGTTGGTTTAAAAAAAAAAGGTATCTGGCTGTGTTTCCAACTGACCAATCAGGGTCTCGATGTTAACCTTAAGCTCCGCCTATAAAAATTCTGACTATCCAATGAGAAACGTTATAGTTTTCGTGGTGAGGCAATGTTTTTAACGTTTGAAACGTAACAGAGACGCGTATAGTCTCACTCTAAAACCTTCAGCTGGTGAGGTCCTTTTAGTGTTATCGTAAGATCTATACTGTTCTTCTGGAGGGCTCTATCTTTTATCATGGGCTGGTGGGTGGTCCTGGCGGTCAGCCGGCGATGTGGGTGTCTGTCCCTTATCGTAGGGCCTTCTAGCTTCGGTTCTGCTCTCGGCTTCTGTTCTCGTTTCTTCCCTCGGAACTGCATCTGTTTCACGGTGGGAAGGTATGACATGCATTTAGGCGTTCTTGTGTTAGTCTGTGGTATTCCATTTGCTCACTAGTTGATCGTATTACTTTGGTTAATTTAATGTCAGGATTTATTCGGAGCTATGTGACATACTGCCGGATTTGCTTATCATGTCAGGGTTTTCATGAAGGTGTTGGATTTGCCTGACACCTTAAACCTGCCTTTATAGATATCTATGAAACTCTTTGTACTATCAAATATAACATCTTTATTAACTTTGTAATTTCTGAAAAGTTAGTTGGAGGACAGTCTGAGTGAGCAGTTTCTGGAGAACGTATGTGGGGAGTCTAGTCTGAAACTTACCTCCATTGAAACTATTGAAAATGTGGTTATTGAAAATTCGACCATGTTTATTATATTCAAGAATTGTTTCGATTTTGATCAAAGTGAATACACGAATTGTGAAATTTGAGAAGTTTTTCATTTAGGAATATTACTCGTTTATCCAGTCGAGTCTTTTTATTGATACAATTGCTTCATGAATGCCTTACTAGGAAAGATCGCTATTAGAGAAGATATTTTGTTCTGAAGTTCGCCAAGTCCGTGGCCTCTGCAGATAACATACACCAACTTCTTACAGAACAACGAGCTGATCCATTACCTTCGACTACAAGAATTACAAGGTGAGTATAGTTTTTTAACTTCTGCGTATTGCAACAAAAACATAGGTGCTGCCTATCTACGCATTTCTACGTCTATTAGTTTAGACAGAAGTGTTATAAAAAACTAATTTTTTGTTTGATTAATTACCTACATGATTCTTAGACTAAGGGGCTGTTGTTTAGGAGACGATGAGACTAGTACAGGACACACTAGCTTGGACACCTGCATCAGGTTTTTGGACTGAAGATAGCAACAAAAAACTAAATGCATTCTGTTGCAAATCTTGGGCTACAATCACTTTTGAATGTAGCCGTACATATGGATAAGAGTTGGGATGAAGTAGTGACAAAAAGACAATGTCTCTCAAACGCCGAAAGAGTGCTAACTACGACGTAGTATTATACCTCATGCGAGGTGTGCTGCTGGTACACAAACTGCACATTCAAAAAATTTTAGGCGGATGAATTTTGCATAGTTTACAAGTAGGAAGACAGGAAGGTTGCTGTCGATGTCTGGGGAAGGCGAAAGGGAATTATGCCTTCAAATCGTAACACCAGTAAACAATTACTAAAAAATGATCTTTTAATATAATATGTTTTTAACTTGTACTAAAAAGTATAAAATAATTTCTCCAAGCCGTGTCAGATTCCTAACGCTATATAGATAGTCTTGAAAATGTGTGACTGAATTTCTAGTAGCTATGAAAATACTCGTAAGATTAAAAACGAAAGATATAGGGAGCACGCAATAGATAATAGTAAGGAGATAAACTACACATGCATCAATTAGTAAGTAATGTAATAGTAAGAAGATAAACAATTCACGCATCAATTACGTATTGCATATACCCCACATTTTTTGTTTTAAAATTCACATGTATTTTCTTTGCTATTAGAAGTTCAAAATTACAAATTTTCAGGACTATCTACATGATTCTAAGAGAAATTATTTTATAACTTCTAATCTGATTTATAAACGCTCCTAGTTAATAATTCAATTATTTTCTGTTGTTTAGTCTTGTGTGTGTGATATTTTATCAATCGAATTAAAACATTTTGTTAATATTCATCAGATACATGAGGAAAATTTCAGAATTATGTCAGTTTTTCTTCACCCGACGTAACCAACATGTTGCTTCCTCTTATGCATGTCTCGCAAAAAGACCGTGAAGATACCAGCTGACATGGAGGCTTACTAGTAATCGTTCATCCTGCAAACCATTTGAGACAGGAACAGGAAAAGGGAGAAACGGCAGTGGCACACAAAGCACCCTCCACAATGCACCAGATAAGAAAACGACGTCAGAATGCACTGTCGTCTACTTCTCAGTTATGTTTAAAATTTCAAACTTCTGGCTCATAAAGATAGTTCAAAACGCGTTGTAAAATTTGTACCAAATAGACTATAAGCGATATCTATCTTCCTTTCCCCTTCTCTCTGCTCAGCCATGCTCATCCTCTCGTATACCGCCTGGTACGCATTCTGATACTGCCAACACGACGGACGCGCTGGTCCTGCAGAGCAGCCAAGATGTCAGACACTACAACCTTTTTCAGCCTCACCCCTACCAAACATACTGCCAAGAAGACTATGCGTAGAATTTAAGTCTCTAGCTCATTAGTGAGATGTTTTAAAATCAACTGCAAAATTTTTACCGAACGCGCAGACGAAGGGGACACCGACCTAAAAAAAATGTGGTAAAAAGGCTAGAAGCGAGAAAGTAGGCCATTAGCTATGAATACATGAATCAGTCTAAGACGTATTAATTTGGTATTTATCCACAACATATGGAATTTATTGAATTAGAGTTTAAATTGAGCTAAGAAAACACACTCAATCTGCTATCAGAGGCAAACGTGTCAATTGGCAGTTATTTTGTTAACAGTAAGGGAACATTGCTTTGCGTCATCTCACAGGCTAACATCCTATCTCGCACTGCTTGTTGTACCCTCAGTCAAAGCACAGTCAGCTGACCTCCTTGGCCTGTTGCTCATCAACATCAGACGACAGTGGTAACATTTCGATATCCGACCAGATGTAATGGGATCTGAACAGGAATATCATCTAACTAAATAGTTCCCGATACTTCAGTACACTGGTACTCTCATATCGTACCAAATGTAACTACCTGACAGGCTGTCAATTCGAGGTGCGTCCTAGGAGGAATGATTAGTATTCATGGATATGAAAGTAACGATCATTCGAAGCAAAAAGGTGTAGTAACCATGAGCCCTAAAAAGCACTCCTTAAGAGCTGTTGAAACGTCCCCTTAGAAAAATTTGTTAGTGACTGTGCTGATAAACCTCTTACATTATTTGATTTTCAAACAGCTGAGCAGAACTGAACGTACTCAGACATTACTCTCTTTACTTATTCTGATCAACACTAAACTGACACACAATATTTTTAGCACAACGCAATCTGACTTCCAAAAATCCCTACAAAAGAATGGCCCTGACTAACAATAACCTATACCTTTCATGAATCACTTACCTCACAAAAATCTTCGTTACTCTAACTACTGCAATACAGCGATCGCCAATACTGCCAGCTAAATAAAAGATTCTAACTTCTGAAGTCACTAACTACTGATAGGCATAGTTAGCAAATGAAAGATTTTGATAGAGAACAAACAATGTATTTACCTTAATAATGTTCCAAAGTCATCACACACACACACATATATATATAAAAAAAATCAGTTCATGATATCCAATATTACAAATTTACTCTTTCTGATGGACACACGTCCAGATCGTCCACTCTCAAAATTTTGCCATCTTCTCTCCCCACATCCACCACTGCTGGCGGCTCACCTCCAACTGCGCAACGCTACGCGCTGTTAACAGCCAACTGCCCAACACTACAATAGCAAATTCCAACAATGCAAACCAGCCACTGACTGCACACAGCACAGTCAGTGATTTACATATAGAGAGCTACATGGCGTTACCAATGTAAAAACCTAAACAGCCTACTCACAATGTGAGTACTACTTCATCTTCAATATTGTGAAACAAATGTTTTCTACTGTAGATCTTTGATTTCCATGTTTTCGAGGAGGTAGAATGAGTTAAAACAAAAATTCTCTAGTAAACATGTTCCCTAAAGTGCATACCTTGATGAGCTGTGAGCAGTATAAGAGGCGTGTTTCACAGTAACGAAATGAACAAATCCTCTCACTTCTTAAGTTACGCACTTTAGACTCCATATTTACTGGACTTTTTTCTTGAGTTGGTCCATATTATCACCTTGCAAAATATGAAAAACAAAGAGCCTGCAGTAGAAGAGATTTGTTCCACAGAACCAAAGCTGAAGAAGTGCTTACAACAATGAAGGTGCGCAGATTAGAGCCCATGTTTACTAGACTTCGTGCATGGAATTATTGTTTCTGTGCTGTCGCTGAAAATTGACCTTTCCCCCCTGGAACACCCTGTGTAGCCATATGAGGATCCCCTCGTAGCTCTAACATGTGTTCTAAGCATATACTTACAACTTATGTACTCATGGAAAATTTCTTCGGTTTTCTGCTTTGAAATTCTATTATCTCTGCACAAGTTACCCCATACTACCGAACTATAACTGTCATATGGAATGTGGTGAATCGCCATGGAGTTTTCTTATCTGTCGCCTCTACAAACCATAGCTCAGAGCTGTATATGTTCTCTTTAGTTTGCCTGAAAACTAATTTTTTTCATATTCCGACATTTACTGAGCCTTGAAACCTTGTGAATAGATAAACGCTTTATCAAAAAATTATAAACATTCATATTCTGTGAAACTTTTACTTATTAAGGTACAGACATTTTATATGACCACTTATTACATGACTTACATTTTTTTGCGGAGTATTGTTACTGATGGAGTAAACCGTCTACAATATTGCCTCTAGCTAGTGTTTTCGTGCACTTTCCTGAACAGTGACGGGCTGGTGGAGGAAAATAGACTATCTCAGTAGTTTCAGACTCAAACCTACTCAGCGAGTAGAGCTTCCGTAGCTAACGGTGCAACCTTCGTCTAGTGATGATATCCGACTGTCGCCACATGTCACGAAGACGCGCCGGCGTGTGTTAAGAGTTGATGCAGTTTGTTTAGTTTAACATTTAGATCGACAACTTATCCAAAGACTAAAATGCAAATTATGAACGATCTCTTACGTGTTGCAGGGTACACTGCGTACGTGACACTGGACTAGTCATGTTAAAGCAGTCTTCCTGAAGACGTCTTCAAAAACCACTTACGCTTGAACCTCGGCTATCTGGCTACAGTTGTGTCTGACCCCATTACTTACTTGGGCATTCGCCACAAGACAGACGTTCATATCGCAATGGTCAGGCCGTCTCTACTTTCTTTCAGTGTTTCAGTTGAGAACGAAATGAGTCCATCATCACAATATTGCAAGCTTGCCAGTTCCATTGCTTTCACTCATCAAATACACCACTGGCTACCAAATTTTCTCAGACAGTTATTCCTGAACGAAATTAGAAGTCAGCCAACAACTCTGACAAAGTTTAGTAGCTAACTGAACTTAAAATACTGTAGATAAAAAAAATCAAAGTTCTTATTTTAAAACTGACTATGGATGAATAATATTTTACTAATGTTCAAACAAATAAAACTCATTTGTTGTTGCAGGTGTTTTAATGACACTTGATTTTCCTTGTCTCTAACTGTCTTTTTTATATTGTTTCATCTCAGTCATTGCACATCTTAAGGCATGTTCCCAGTCCAGTCACTTTTTTCCATGATTTCCACAGGAAAAATTCGTTTTACGCACATGAAGGTTGTGGTGAAGGGAATCAATATTAAGTTTTCTTTCTTATGGTAATGGGTACACGCTACCAAGTTTTCGCCAAAAACTTTTCCGGTTCCGGTTTATGAAAACGCATTCAGTGCATTTTCGTCGATGACGTCAAGGAACTGTGCTTTGAAGGCGTGAATTCAGGTATTGAAATTCGACCATTCCCTGGAAACGTTCTTACAACCTATTTATTTACTTGCTTATTCTCCAGACTATTAAACTCGAGATAAATTAAATATATTATTGATATCAAGTTTAGAACGTTGCGATTCTCGAAGGAATGACAATGGAACTCGACGCATCGATTGCCATTGTCATCCCTCGTAGAATCGCAACATTCTCAATGTCTGTTGTACATTGGCAAAGCTACAGTTTGCGAAGATAACTGCAACATTATTTTATGCTGTCAAATATCCACCGTATTTTCTTGCACACCGAGATGAAGTGTATCTTTTTCTCGGAGGAAATCCACAAGATACGACAATGTGTAAACAAACACACTTTGCTTTCGCTCTGTCGATGAGCGAAGAACAACAGCTTGTCGAAACATCGAACGAGAAGCTGTCATTTCCAGTGCAACGCGCACCACGCTCCAATGCTTGAAATAAATCAAGTTTTTGTCTGGTATGGGGCACTGGCTCCTTCTTTGGGTAGAGACTTTGGTTAAAGCAATGAGTCATGGGTTCTAGAGGAGGAGGGACGAAACGTGTTGTGCGTTAATCTGCGAGTTATATCGCGATTTCCTGTAGGAACTGAGCATTATAAACGAAGCGTGGGATGCTAGTGTTTCTCCGTGACAAATGAGTCGTTTACTCCAGAATATATATATGTCTCTTTAACTCCATACAGTCTCTCTTTTTTCGTGGGATCTTACAGTCTGTCTCAGGAGGAGCTGGAGTGGTGCAATAGGGTAAATACTTTTCAGCCAGTAGTTCAGATTCTTCTGTGGTATTTATTTTCGGAGGGTAAGGAAGGAGATGTTCTGTGAAGGATCCAGGTCAGAGCTGTGGTATGTACCTTACGGCTACATGTGCTGATGATACCACTTTATTTTTCTGCCATGAGAGTGGCTGTCGTTTTGAGGCGTGCTGCATCTGATGCAGATACCATAGCATCCCTAGCTCGCTGGTGATTGCCTTCATTACATTTCGGCGCTGTGCGGCTTCATTCGATATTGGAGTCAGTTGTGCCGCCTCTTCTCTTGTTACGACCTCGATGGCAGTTCAGCTCTGGTTACGCCAGCCTTTTACTTTCCTTTTCACCAACATATGCACAGTTATCCTGGACGCGTACAGACAAGCAGAGACATCCATTCTCCTTGTCTTCTCTACTGTCTTATGAACGAACATCGTGCCTCATATCTCTCTTAGAACTTAACGCTCTTGCCTAAACAACGCACAGGAACACTCGTTCCGACCAGAGCAAAAGCCTTACTGGATCCACTCCATCGTTCAACCACCTTCTCCAAGTCCTTCTCAGTAGCATGAACTCGACTCTGGAACAACCACCAGAATTATATTAGAGAACTAAATACACTAATGGCCATTAAAATTGCTACACCAAGAAGAAATGCGGATGATAAACGGGTATTCGTTGGACAAATATATTATACTAGAACTGACAAGCGATTACATTTTCACGCAGTTTCGGTGCATAGATACTGAGAAATCAGTACCCAGAACAAACACCTCTGGCCGTAATAACGGCCTTGATACACCTGGGCATTGAGTCGGAGCTTGGATGGCGTGTACAGATACAGCTGCCCATGCAGCTTCAACGCGATACCACAGTTCATCAAGAGTAGTGACTGGCGTATTGTGATGAGCCAGTTGCTCGGCCACCATTGACCAGACGTTTTCAATAGGTGAGAGATCTGGAGAATGTGCTGACAAGGGCAGCAGTCGAACATTTCCTGTATCCAGAAAGACCCGTACAGGACCTGCAACATGCGGTCGTGCATTATCCTGCTGGCAGGCATCGAATGAAGGGTAGAGCCACGGGTCGTAACACATCTGAAATGTAACGTCCACTGTTGAAAGTGCCGTCAGTGCGAATAAGAGGTGACCGAGACGTGTAACCAATGGTACCCCATACCATCACGCCGGGGGATACGCCAGTATGGAGATGACGAATACACGCTTCCAATGTGCGTTCACCGCGATGTCGCCAAACACGGGTGCGACCATCATGATACTGTAAACAGAAACTGGATTCATCCGAAAAAATGACGTTTTGCCATTCGTGCATCCAGGTTCGTCGTTGAGTACACAATTGCAGGCGCTCCTGTCTGTGATGCAGCGTCACGGGTAACCGCAGCCATGGTCTCCGAGCTGATAGTCCATGCTGCTGCGGACGTCGTCATACTGTTCGTCAGATGGTTGTTGTTTTGCAAACATCCCCATCTGTTGACTCAGGGATCGAGACGTGGCTGCACGATCCGTTACAGCCATGCTGATAAGATGCCTGTCATCTCGACTGCTAGTGATACGAGGCCGTTGGGATCCAGCACGGCGTTCCGTACTACTCTCCTGAGCCCACCGACTCCATATTCTGCTTACAGTCATTGGATCTCGACCAACGTGAGTAGCAATGTCGCGATACGATAAACCGCAATAGCCATAGGCTATAATCCGACCTTTATCAAAGTCGGAAACGTGATGGTACACATTTCTCCTCCTTACACAGGGCATCACAACGTTTCACCAGGCAACGCCGGTCAACTGCTATTTGTGTATGAGAAATCGGTTGGAAACTTTCCTCATGTCAGCACGTTGTAGGGGTCTCCACCGGCGCCAACCTTGTGTGAATGCTCTGGAAAGCTAGTCATTTGCATATCACAGCATCTTCTTCCTGTCGGTTAAATTTCGCGTCTGTAGCACGTCATCTTCGTGGTGTATCAATTTTAATGGCCAGTAGTGTAACATCTCCACCTTCAGAAGACAGGTAATGGCATATCTACTAAAGCGACAATAAAATTACCACTGTCCTTGTACGCACTCGTTACATTTGTGCGTCTCTCTTTTCCACTTGATCTTCCTCATTTCCCAGTATTCTTAGCCGGTCTCCTTAAATTTTCTTTCCCGGAATTCGCTATATCAGAAAATATCTATTTTTCAGAATTATAAATTCTTCTTGCATCTGGTATTATCATTATTGTTATTAATTTCACGATCTTTATTATTATTAATATTTTTATCACTATTAGTGGCTGCAGTTGCAACAGTACAAGTAATGCCAGTGTTAACGATATTAGTTCATAGTCAGTATTACTTACAGTGCCATTTCACACACTCAAGACATTTTAATACTAGTTGTCATGTTAAAATTGTTATTTCTAGGGTAGTTATGATGTAATAGATACTGTATGTGTGAAACTCTGGCCCTGTGTAACAGAGGGCTTGATGGCCTAATCACATCAAGTTCAGTAAATCAAATAAATTTAAAAAATATCTTATTAAAGTTATTAACACTGTCAATTACGAACTCTAATTACTAAATAAAGCAAAATTCTCAAATAATAAAACAAATTTGCTCATTATCTTCTCCGTATGACAATGCCAAAACCTCAAACGCTTGTACCAAATCCTTCAGTAATCATGTGATAGAATACCTCATTATGACCTGACTGAGGCAGTCGCATTTCAGTGCTCTATTCTGATAATTTTAAGCTAGTATTGGTTGCTTATATAATGATCATTAGGGTATAACAAAACAATGATAACAAAGAAGATTCTTCAAAGTTTTTTTACTGAACCAAAATTGAAATCTGTATCTTTTTTCTCCTTAGCAAATTTTATTTTCACCTTGGTGATTGCCCACACGTTGAAGAACAATGACATGTGCTTGAAAAAGTTAATACGGAGACATGTACAACAGAACAGAATTCCCGCAGCTACAGATATTAAAATTACAAAACAGATGGTACCTTCAGAATTAAAATACGATGATTGTTTCGGGAAAAAATAGTCAGATAGGTAGCATTGCGAAACTGATGATTTCATTATCTGTGCAGATCAAGATGGCGGTGGTTGAGTGATTGGGAGATAATCATGTGATGTACGTGTCCCTTTAGTTTACGAGTTTGCTGTGCGGAAACGGCGACTGCACGAAGTGGAGTCCAGACGTCCGTCGACTGTTGCGACGACAGAGAAGCGAAGAGAGTGCGTCAGGAATGGAACTTCTCGAGGTAGGGGCAGTCGGAAATTTACAGTGCATTGCGGAAAGTTTGAGAGCAGACTGCAGATCGCAGCACAGTTTCCCCTAAGGGAGCCCGGTTGCAGAAGTCACGTGTCTGCATAAAGAACGACCCAACTGCAGCGACCAGACCTGCAGTAAGTGATGAAAGTGTGCAGGGAACGGCAGACGTATCTGCCGGAGGTCGTCACATAAGATGTGAGGGCACCGAGACTCCCACTGGAAAGTTGCTAGCATCGTTTCCGTATTTTAGCAATCCGTTTCCAGAATGGTGGCTTTTGTACAAGACTCTCATTCTTCGACAATGGACGAGAAGCAAGGAAAACTGAACGTTGCATCAGCATTAGAACTTTGTGGACACCGAAGCACCCCTGCAACGATACTGCTCAATATAACAGGGAACAGAACTTGCTCGTCTGAGAATAGCGTTCCCGATACATGTTAAAGAATGCGTGTTTAATGCAAGCTCATTGAACCAATACAGCCCCAACTTCAAACCCGCATGCACCTACCCCTCATAGGGCAAACGTCGGTAAGCTGCAAGCAATGGACGATCACAGATTAGTGGACCTTATTTTCAGTTTAATATTGGCTATTGTGGAGCAAATCAAATCAAAGGGACTTGAAAATATATAACTGAAAAAAATCAGGAGAAGCACCGAAACCTTACAAAACAGGATAATACTTAAAATTTTACAAAATGGTTCAAATGGCTCTGAGCACTATGGGACTTAACTTCTGAGGTCATCAGTCCCCTAGAACTTAGAACTACTTAAACCTAACTAACCTAAGGACATCACACACATCCATGTCCGAGGCAGGATTCGAACCTGCGACCGTAGCATCGCGCGGTTCCAGACTGTAGCGCCTAGAACCGCTCGGCCACTCCGGCCGGCCTAAAATTTTACAGTGGAATGCACAATCAGCAGTTTGTTACAAGAACTACACAGAATTTAAGAAACGTCGCAGCAATTTCCGAAACATGTCTCAAGTCTACATAAGGTATAGTGCTTCCTGCATACGATGTTATAAGATGGCAGTAGAGGAGAAGCCATTATTATCCATTGAAATGTATCTTACACACTACTGCTTGCACAACTACCACCTGGCGACGAGCTGCAAATTTTAGCAGTTAAAGTCACTCACATATCAACAATTCCTCTTTAATTTCCGATAACTGCTACCTCTGGATCACGGGATCCCGAGTTCGATTCCCGGCCGGCTTGGGGATTTTCTTTGCCCGGGGATTGGGTGTTTGTGTTGTCCTCATCATTTCATCATCATTCTCATCATTCGTGACAGTGGTTAGATTGGACTGTGAAGAAAAACAGGATTTTGAAAAAATCGGGACTTTGTACGGGCGCAGATGACTGCGCAGTTGAGCGCCCCACAAACCAAACATCAACATCAGCATCCGATTGCTGCACGACCACAACCAGAATCCAGGACGAAACAGATATAAAGCTTTTTATCTAGATGCTGCTGCCTTAACTGGTGTGTCATGGTTTTAATGGACATAATATTTTTGGGGGGAGGGAACTTATAGACGGCTACGGGAAATAACTGAGGACTTAAGTGTTTGTATTACTTAGTGATGTTAAACCTACTATAGTATCTAGTCCACATAGAAGACAGTGGTATACCTGCTCTCCAGAACTATCTACTTTATCCCAGTGGGCAGTTCCGAGTTGCACAATGGGATCATATAGTGCCCTAATTGAAAGTAAACTAGGAATAACTGGTACGTTAGACAATGAAGTGGAGATTAGTGGGAAACTAAGAATAAAAGACACACAGTTGAAAGACTACGAGATATCGACTCAGTACCTAATTTCCGACCTAAGAACGAGCCACGATATAGAGGGCTTTTATAAAGTATTCATCAAGCTAATATGAAAGCAGGTCTCTAAATAATCTCCATGGAGAGAATACAGAAGAAACCAAAGAGAAATCGAACCATTTGGTGCAACATAGAATTTTTCAGTTGGTCAACAGTCTTCTGACTGGTTTGATGCGCCCTGCCACGAATTCCTCTCCTGTGCTAATCTCTAACCTCTTCATCTCAGAGTAGCACTTGCAACCTCTTCAATTATTTGCTGGATGTATTCCAATATTTGTCTTCCTCTACAGTTTTTGCGTTCTACAGCTCCCCCTAGTACCATGAAAGTCATTCCCCCATGTCTTGACAGATGTCCTATCATCCTGTCCCTTCTCCTTATCAGTGTTTTCCTTTCCGATTCTGCACAGAACCTCCTCATTCCTTACATTACAATGCACATCTAATTTTCAACATTCGCCTGTAGCGCCATTTGTCAAATGCTTCGATTCTCTTCTGTTCCGATTTTCCCACAGTCCATGTTTCACTACCATACAATGCTGTACTCCAGACGTACATTCTCAGAAATTTCTTCCTCAAATTAAGGCCGATATTTGATATGACATCTCTTGGCCAGCAATGCCCTTTTTGTTATTACTAGTCTGCTTTAGATGTCCTCCTTGCTCCGTCCGTCTCTGGTTATTTTACTGCCTAGGTAGCAGAATTCCTTAACTTCAACTACTTCATGACCATCGATCTTGATATTAAGTTTCTCGCTATTCTCATTTTTACTACTTCTCATTACCTTCGTCTTTCTTCGAGTTACTCTCAATCCATTCTCTGTACTCATTAGAATGCTCATTCCATATAGCAGGTCATGTAATTCTTCTTCACTTTAACTCAGGATACCAATGTCATCAGCGAATCGTATCATTGATGTCCTTTCACCTTGAACTTTAATTCCATTCCTGAATCTTTCTTTTATCTCCATCATTGCTTCCTCGGTGTACAGATTGAACAGTAGAGGAGAAACACTACGACCTTGTCTTACACCCTTTTTAATACAAGCACTTCGTTCCTGGTCATCCACGCTTATTATTCCCTATTGGCTGTTGCACTAGTACATACCGTATATGACCCGTCTCTCCCCATAGTTTACCTCTTCTTTTCTCAGAATTACGAACATCTTGCGCCATTTTACATTGTCGAACGCTTTTTCCAGGTCGCTGAACGTCAGAATTGCCTCCATAGAGCCTTTACCTACCCCAAAGCCAAACCGATCGTCATCTAGCGCATCCTCAATTTTCTTTTCCATTCGTTTGTATATTATTCTTGTAAGTAACTTGGATGCATGAGTTGTTACGCTGATTGAGCAATACTTCTCGCACTTGTCAGCTCTTGTCGTCTTCGGAATTGTGTGGATGATCTTTTTCCGAAAGTCAGATGGTATATCACCTGATTCATGCATTCTACACACCAACATGAATAGTCGTTTTGTTGCCACTTCCTCCAACGATTTTAGAAACTCTGGTGAAATGTTGTTTGATCTTAAGTCCTCCAAACCTCCTTTAAATTCTGATTCTAATACCGGGTCCCCTATCGCTTGTAAATCGACTCCCGTTTCTTCTTCTATCACATGAGACAAATCTTCCCCCTCATAGAGGTTTGCAATGTATTCTTCCACCTATCCTCTCTCTCGTCTGCATTTAACAGTGGACTTCTCTTTGCACTCTTAATGCTATCATCCTTGCTTTTAATGTATGCTGAGTCAGTCCTTCCAACAATCATTTCTATTTCGATGTCTTCACATTTTTCGTGCAACCATTTCGTCATAGCTTCCCTGCACTTCCTATTTATTTAATTCCTCAGCGAGTTGTAATTCTGTATTCCTGAGTCTCCCGGAACATTTTTCTACTTCCTCCTTTCATCAATCAATTGAAGTATTTCTTCTGTTACCCATGGTTTCAACGCAATTTACGTTCTTTGTACGTACGTATTCTTCCCAACTACTGTGATTGCCCTTTTCAGGAATGTCCATTCCTCTTCAACTGTACTGCCTACTGAGCTATTCCTTATTGCTGTATCTCTATAGCCTTAGAGAACTTCAAGCGTATCTCGTCATTCCTTAGTACTTCCGTATCCCACTTCTTTGCGTATTGATTCTTCCCGACTAATGTCTTAAACTTCAGCCTACTCTTCGTCACGACTATGTTGTGATCAGAGTCTATATCCGCTCCTGGGTACGCCTTACAATCCAGTATCTGATTTCGAAATCTCCGTCTGACCATAGTGTAATCTAACCGAAATTTTCCCGTATCACCTGGCCTTTTCGGATTATACGTCCATCTCTTTTGATTCCTAACAGAATATTCGCTATTACTAGTTATTACTAGCTGAAGTTTGTTACAGAACTCAATCCTTTTCCTCTCTCATTCCTTGTCCAAAGCCCATATTCTCCTGTAACCTTTTCTTCTACTCCTTCCCCTACAACTGCATTCCAGTCCCCGTAACTATTACATTTTCATCTACCTTTACATACTGTATTACCTCCTCAATATCCTCAAACACTTTCTCAATCTCTACATCTTCAGCATGCGACGTCGGCATGTATACCTGAACTATCGTTGTCGGGGTTTGTTTGCTGTCGATTCTAATAAGAACAACACTGTCACTGAACTGTTCACAGGAACACACTCTCTGCCCTACCTTCCTATTGATAACGAATCCTACTCCGTTTACACCATTTTCTGCTGCTGTTGATATTACCCTATTCTCATCTGACCAGAAATACTTGTATTCTTTCCACTTCACCTCACTGACCCCCACTATATCTACATTGAGCCTTTGCATTCCCCTTTCCATATTTTCTAATTTATATATATGACGGTAATCACTTTTGTATCAACATTAAGTTAAATTTCCAAGAAGTACCAAGTTCGTTCGCTTTGCTCTGAATTCAGCGGAAAGTACACTGATGTGCAACACGTTAGGAGGAAAGCAACTTCTGTGCCATGTGTCACTGCCAAGTAACATAGCCCGGTTTAGCTTGGACCACACTTAGAAAGATCTGAAACACTATAGTACATTAAACGACTGAAAGAAATACGTAATGAAACGTGCAAAAATGAACTTTTGTTTAAAAACATTAATTACACAGAAGACATCGCGATTTATGATGGTCACCTGGATATTGCAAAAGGCGAGGCATGGTTCTTAATATGGTTGCAACGAAAGCTGACGGCAGTTCACGCTCTGCAACGAGCTCCCATCCTGACCACAATGTTGGTAAGGAGTTCTTTTAGTAGGTCGTTCACCGGCCGCGGTGACAGAGCGGTTCTAGTCGCTTCAGTCCGGAACCGTGCGACTGCTACGGTCGCAGGTTCGAATCCTGCTTCGGACATGGATGTGTGTGATGTCCTTAGGTTAGTTAGGTTTAAGTAGTTCTAAGTCTAGGGGACTGATGGCCTCAGATGTTAAGTCCTATAGTGTTCAGAGCCATTTGAGTTTTAGTACGTTGTTCCACTTCTCCACCAGTGCGGTTGACAACTGCTGGATGGTCATTGGTTCATGGTGGTGCACTCTTAATCAATGCGACTTAAGTCGGAGAAGGGGACAGGCCAGTCCGTTCGCCGAATATCCTGTATTTCCCAGAGCTCCTCCACCTGTGCTGTCCGATTCGTTCGCACACTGTCATCCACAAATATGAAGTCAGAGCTGGATATACCCCAGAAAAGAAACACATGGGAAAGGAGTAGAGTGCCAAAATAACGTTGTCCTGTGAGTGTACGGTGTTCAAAGACTTGGAGGTCAGTACGCCCACGCAACATTATTCCTCGCCACACCATAACACGTGGACCACTAAAACGATAAGTTTTGACAATGCTGGACGAACACTCATGTGGCGAGAGGCGGGAACACGTAACTGCTACCAGGAAAATTGTAGCATATGAACATTTTGGTGTCCAGGTTCTCCAAACCTTTGAACACCATGCACTGGCCAGTCACCTTAACTGTTACATGGTACTCATTTCCACGCGCGTCTTTTCAGTTGCGTACCTTTTAGACGGTGCTTTTTAGTGGTATTGACGAGTGTACAATTTTCTAGGGTTGGATCAATATCCTTGTCTATCCGCTTCGCATGTTCACGGGCGAACCTTTTAGTAAGGAATTCCAATCGAAAACACCTGTCAACATGAGTAACGTAGATGTAAATATCCTCGGAGTACTGAAGCAACTTAAATCACTTAATAAACGTAAGTCTTCTGGTCCAAACTGTATACCAATTAGGTTCCTTTCGGAGTATGCTGATGCATTAGCTCCATACTTAACAATCATACAACCGCTCGCTCCGCGAAAGATCCGTACCCAAAGACTGGAAAGTTGCACAGGTCACACCAACATTCGAGAAAGGTAGTAGGAGTAATCCACTAAATTACAGGCCCATATCGTTAACGTCGATATGCAGCAGTATTTTAGAACATATATTGGGTTCGAACACTATGAATTACCTCGAAGAAAACGATCTATTGACACACAGTAAACATGGGTTTAGAAAACATCGTTCCTGTGAAACACAACTAGCTCTTTACTCACATGAAGCGTTGAGTGCTATTGACAAGGGATTTCAGATCGATTACGTATTTCTGGTTTTCCGGAAGGCTTTTGACACTGTACCACAGAAGCGGCTCGTAGTGAAATTGCGTGCTTATGGAATATCGTCTCAATTATGTGACTGGATTTGTGATTTCCTGTCAGAGAGATCAGAGTTCGTAGTAATTGACGGAAGGTTATCGAGCAAAACAGAAGTGATTTCTGGCGTTCTCCAACGTAGTCGAGGGGACACTGAATAGTGCACGGTACATCCAAACCGTCATCGAATCCATCGTTCTACCATTCCTAGACCGGCAAGGGAACTTGCTGTTCCAACAGGACAATGCACGTCCGCATGTATCCCGTGCCACCCAACGTGCTCTAGAAGGTGTAAGTCAACTACCCTGGCCAGCAAGACCTCCGGATCTGTCCCCCATTGAGCATGTTTGGGACTGGATGAAGCGTCGTCTCACGCGGTCTGCACGTCCAGCACGAACGCTGGTCCAACTGAGGCGCCAGGTGGAAATGGCATGGCAAGCCGTTCCACAGGACTACATCCAGCATCTCTACGATCGTCTCCATGGGAGAATAGCAGCCTGCATTGCTGCGAAAGGTGGATATACACTGTACTAGTGTCGACATTGTGCATGCTCTGTTGCCTGTGTCTATGTGCCTGTGGTTCTGTCAGTGTGATCATGTGATGTATCTGACCCCAGGAATGTGTCAATAAAGTTTCCCCTTCCTGGGACAATGAATTCACGGTGTTCTTATTTCAATTTCCAGGAGTGTATAATGAGTAGTTTTTCCACTCTCATCGTGTAGGGGGAGAACTCTCTTTAATATAGTGATATCATTTCTTGTGTTCCAATTCGTATGGAAAACAGGGTTGTGAAGCACTTTTTCATCCACAGGCATTGTGTTTCGACGCATCTTTTGACGTCACATAGAATAGGGTCTGTGAGGATAAGTTTGGTTATTGTACTAGCACTGACAGGAAATTGTTCCACCGCTTCTGCCGTGTTAGTATCCATTTGAAAGCAGACTTCAGTTTCAGCATCGACAAGTGTGTCCTGCCCACACGGCAGGCTGGAAAGTACGTTGGCATTAGTATGCAGTATCTCATCTCGTAGTTACCATTTAACAAGAGTCACTGAAGTCGCTGTACGGTTCCATGAGGCATGCTACTGCTTGCATTGAACGTCGAGAGCACAGCTATGTGGTCTGTTAACAGCATAAACCTTTGACATACACATAGTTGTGAAACTGCTGGAGAGCGAAAACAATTTCCAGTGTATATTTTTCAGCATAATTTCTTTGTGTAGCATTAAGTCTTTTAGAACCAAATGCTATTCCTCATTCCATCCCGTTGACTTTATGCAAAATGACCACTCCGAGCCCACAGTCTGAAGCATCAGCAGCCAGTATAACTAATTTCTTCAGATCTTAAGAAATTAATAAATTAGATTTAGCAAGTGCATGTTTAAGTGTGCGAAATCCTTGCTAAAATTTGTTATTCCAGTCCCATCTCAGGGTTTTCTTTCGTAACAATCTGTTTACAGGTTCTAAAACAGTCACTGTATTTTGAATACATTTCCTGTAGTTGATTTGATCCAGAATGGGCTTAAGCTGCTTCAAGTCAGTCGGAGGTAGCAACTTCTCAATTGATACGTTTAAGTGTGGGCATTATACTGCCAGTGTCAACTATGTCTCCCCAGCGCACTATCTGCTTAACGAAAAAACGCTCTATTCTTTATTGCACTTTATATTGACTCATTCCACTTGAGAAAGTGTTTCTGAATTCCTAGATAGACCATCTGATTCTTTTCCCATCAGTATGATACTATCGAGATAATTGGCGGTGCCCGGAAGTCTGGTAGGTAAGTGCTTGAAATATCTTTGGGAAATAGTTGGTGCGCTAGCGACACCAAACTGCAGTTGGTTATATGCCAAACTGAGTATTAACAAATAACTTATAAAGGTAATATCGGAAACCTTGTGGAACTTGAATGCGTTTTACAGGAAATACCGCTATTAGTACCATCTGTTTGTCCGAGTTGAATACTCGTATACTTGATTGACGTCCGCGATTCCGCCTTTTACTTGCTCGCGCAGCAAAATTACTTTGCAAAGTTTACATTTCTTATGCCATTTAAGATGTTATCTTAGATAATAATGAATTTAAAGTTTAGGTCAAACGAAAACTAAATCAATTCGTTCTGTGCAGTTCATTTGAATAGAATGTGAACTGCAAATAAAACAACAATACTCGGGGAAAGCTATGTCTCATTCTTCTCTCTTTCTTTTCTTTGGACTGCTACTGTGAAGGCATTGCACCAGGCCAAATACCAAGAAAAATGTAAGACATTATTTTAAATTTCTGTTTTTCCTTGTCGTGTTTCATAAAATACAACTTATGCTTAAATAAAATGAGCTGACAGTGAGAATATTGTGATAGTATTTTAAAGCCTCATCTACTCTTTAAGCATGATGATTAAAACAAAACTTGCCATTGTACATTCATTGTTATATTAGATTAACCACCTTTTTTTGTGAACACAAGGAACAAAAGTTACAACACTTATCCTTTGCTCAACAAACTCTTATTTTTAAAGTCTTTCTCCACAGAGTGGTCTGAATATGCAACATAGTTTTTACTCAAACGCACTGGACCATTCTTTTTCAAAATTTCATCCAAGTCAGCTGTTCGGCTATGAATAACCCACTGGCTACATATATAAACAAATTATAAAAATATAAGGTAAATCAAAGCTTTAAAGACACCGTTTATTAAAACCAAACGATACGGTGAGCTGCTTAATCTACCACACTTAACATATCTTTATTGGTCGGGAACGTGAAGAAATATTTCGGACTGCAAAGCTGTTTGCAGTTATTACAGCCGTATGTAGCACATATACTCCCTCTTCCAGTCATTTTGTAGTTGTACAAAGTAAACCGACGTATCAAATAAGTCTTCTGAGTCTCACAATCTAAATCAACTGTTAACTTCCAGTTTCAATTTCCAACTCAGGCCAATACGAGGTGCTCGGGAGCGCTGTCGCACGTTTCAGGGAAGAGTTTCCGTTGTTACGTTTACAAACTATTTCGTATTATTTAGCATCGTTTGTTGTAATGTTTGATCCAAAGGCAATTGAATGTAAGCTTCCTTCAGATCAGTTACAGCAAAAAGTGTACCTCCACCCAATTTTGTAGTAATATACTCTACTTTGGGCATAGAATAAGTTTCTATAATCGTTTGAGCATTAATTGAGGCTTTAAAGTCACTACATATTTTTCAGGGAACCATCGGGTTTCTCTAACAGCACAACCCATTGTTAGCGATAAGTTCTGTTTATGTGTGCTCTTTTTGTAACCTTCGCAATTCGAAGTTTACCTTTCAAAGAAAAAAAGGCGCGTTCAAAATTCACATTGCCTTATAACAAGGACTTCTGGAAGTTCACTTTCCTTATAACAAGGAGATGGGGTAGGTGAGCGCTACCTGTTGCATAATCACCGTACTTAACATTGCATACTCGGCCCTGAGTGCGAAATCGTCTGAAGTTCCATGAATATTAATTGATTATTAGCCCTAGCAGAGAGAAAACTGCGCAACGGAAATTTACTTAGTGGACTCCTGAATGACCGAGCTAGGTTTGGACATTACTAAACGTACGAGTATTAAGCTATTTTCTCACTCAGGCTACTGGGGTAAAGTTTAATGAATAAACTGATTCATTATGACCAATCATTTGATAGATGGAGCGCACTCCTGAGACTTTATTTACGTGGGACACACATAAAAGAACGCATTAAGGACTGGCAATTACGCACAAAGACCCTATAGCGAGTTTCACGTCTCTCCGTTAAGAAATGAATCATCAAATCCAGCTAGTGAGTCATAGCGAAAAAGATTTTGAAAATTAAGTGGGTCCACGATACATGAAGTGCATCGTGACCAATTAAGCATTGAATTTAGATCCTGCTGAATTTACATAAAGCGATACTGAAATCATCACTCGCAGAATGCCACATTGCTCCCAAAGATAGAGTTTCATCGTTTAACTAAGCCGGCTGCTGTGACCGAGCGGTTCTGGGCGCTTCAGGCCGGAACCGCGATGCTGCTACGGTCGCAGGTTCGAATCCTGCCTCGGTCATGGATGTGTGTGGTGTCCTTAGGTTAGTTAGGTTTAAGTAGTTCTAAGTCTAGGGGACTGATGACATTAAGTCCCATAGCGCTTAGAGACATTTGAACCATATGAACTAACCCTCATTCAAAAATTTCTACTTACTAGCTCACGTAGTAGCGACTGCTTGCTGTGAGTGTACTTGCCCGAGTCACCATAAGTTCTCGTCTCAAACCTTACACTGCGTACAGAGAGCGATCAAGCTCGGTCTGGGCGCACTGACTAATCCCGAAGTTGCTAATGCCCGTAAGAGCCCGTGTTTCGTCCAGTCAGAGGATAGGAGAGGAACGCTCGCTTCTTTTGGCCTAAAACTTCCCCCTCCGTTCAACGGCTGAAATTTTGAAAACAGGATCCCGACGGTCGGATGCGAAACTGCCAACCGTGTGGCCGCACGCCTGAAGATGCATCGCCACATGTGGTCATACACTGTCAGGAAATATCGCCATCACGGCTGACTTCGAAAACAACATTCAACTAACTTCATAGGCCACACAGAGAGCTCCCGCCTGAATTTGTCTAGTTGCGTGCATTTGTTATTACATCCACATTCATTCAAAACAAGCTATCATCAATTTTTGGTACAGGTGGTTGTACTCAGCTGGAAAAATTAGTACATCCTTTTAAAAGTTTCCACTTCACTCAGAATTTATTGTTGTAATAATGCGTATGGAGTACTTGAAATTATTACATTTACAGATCAATAGGACAACGGTTCTAAGGTTCCAGATAGTGGCCCATGCTGAAATATGCTGTGGTGTAGCCTCCACGGGCGGCCATGCAGGAGCTGACACTGGCATCCTGTAGATGGTATAGATGGCGGATATTGTCCTGAGGTACGTTATACCACTCCAGCTCGACCTATTCATGTCGCTCTGTAAGAGTTGTTTGTTGACAAGTCACACAAATAACTTCTCGTCCCATCATATTCCAAAAAATGGTTCAAATGGCTCTGAGTCCTGTGAGACTTAACATCTGAGGTCATCAGTCCCCTAGAAATTAGAACTATTTAAGCCTACCTAACCTAAAGACATCACACACATCCATGCCCGAGGTAGGATTCGAACCTGCGACAGTAGTGATCTACATCTACATCTACATACATACTCCGCAATCCACCATACGGTGCGTGGCGGAGGGTACCTCGTACCACAACTAGCATCTTCTCTCCCTGTTCCACTCCCAAACAGAACGAGGGAAAAATGACTGCCTATATGCCTCTGTACGAGCCCTAATCTCTCTTATCTTTTCGGTCTTTCCGCGAAATGTAAGTTGGCGGCAGGAAACTTGTACTGCAGTCAGCCCCAAATGCTGGTTCCCTAAATTTCCTCAGTAGCGATTCATGAAAAGAATGCCTCCTTTCCTCTAGAGACTCCCACCCGTGTTCCTGAAGCATTTCCGTAACACTCGCGTGATAATCAAACCTACCAGTAACAAATCTAGCAGCCCGCCTCTGAATTACTTCCATGTCCTCCCTCTATCCGACCTGATAGGGATTCCAAACGCTCGAGCAGTGCTCAAGAATAGGTCGTATTAGCGATTTATAAGCGGTCTCCTTTACAGATGAACCACATCTTCCCAAAATTCTACCAATGAACCGAAGACGACTATCCGCCTTTCCCACAACTTCCATTACATGCTTGTCCCACTTCATATCGCTCTGCAATGTTACGCCCAAATATTTAATCGAATTGACTGTGTCAAGCGCTGCACTACTAATGGAGTATTCAAACATTACAGGATTCTTTTTCCTATTCACCTGCATTAATTTACATTTATCTATATTTAGAGTTAGCTGCCATTCTTTACACTAATCACAAATCCTGTCCAAGTCATCTTGTATCCTGCTACAGTCACTCAATGATGACACCTTCCCGTACACCACAGCATCATCAGCAAACAGCCGCACATTGGCATCCACCCTATCCAAAAGATCATTTATGTAGATAGAAAACAACAGCGGACCTACCACACTTCCCTGGGGCACTCCAGATGATACTCTCACCTCCGATGAACACTCACCATCGAGGACAACGTACTGTGTCCTGTTACTTAAGACGTCTTCGAGCCACTCACACACTTGGGAACCATTCCCATATGCTCGTACCTTAGTTAGGAGTCTGCAGCGGGGCACAAACACTTTCCGGAAGTCAAGGAATATGGCATCCGTCAGATACCCTTCATCCATGGTTCGCAAGATATCATGTTCCAGACTGAAGCGCCTAGAACCGCTCGGCCACACCGGCCGGCATCATATCCCACACGTTCTCAATTGGAGACAAGACTGGAAATCGTGTTGGCAAGGGAAGTTGCTGCACGTGTTGCAGAGCACATTCAGTTTCACGGGCAGTGCGTGGTCGAGCATTATCGTGGTGGAGCCACACGTCACCTCCTCTTCCAAGAACGCGAAACGAACTGACCTAATAACGTTCTGCACGTACGGAGCGCTGGTTAGCACCGACTCTGGAAACACTAAAGGTGAACGAGAGTTGTAGCTTATGGCACCGCAAATGATAAGGCGTAGGGTGCGGCCAGTGTGTCTTGGACGATAGCACTCGACGAGATAGCGCTCACCAGGTCTATATTGTACGCGAAAACGATCACCACTTGCATGCAAGGAGAATCTGCTTTCATCGGTGAAGACCACGCCATTCCATCTTCCAAGTGATCCTCTGACGGCACCAGTCGAGCTGTGCACGTCGATGCTGTGGCGTGGGTAGAAGATGGGCTGGAGGTGTGCGTACCCGTAGTCCCACTGCTAATAATCGATTCACAACATTTCATATAGAGACGTCTTGGCTCACAAGCCCTCTTATCTGTGCTGGGGTAACTGTACAATTTGCCACTGCACTACGACGTTCCTGGCAGGCGTCTGTGCTACGTGGACGTCAGCACCGCTGCTCAATTGCCGCAACATGTCCAACTTGTGTGTCAATTCTCCGAAGTACCACTCTGCCACTCAGAAGGCCACAATTTGGCCCCTTTCAAACTCTCTCAGTTGGCTGTAGTAAGCACAGGTGCATTTCTGTGGCGTGTTTACCTGTTTACTTCATACTTTTGCACCACGTTAAGTATTCTGGGTGCGAGTACTCACCATTAAAGTGTAGATACAGATGGCGCTCTGGTAGCTAAGCCGCTACGCTGTCCATTGGCGGACGACGTTGAAACCATTATCGGTACATCAACTATCACCCAGGTGGCATATGCTGTCATCGGATCAAAATCTACGTCACCTTTCCAAGTGCTCTATTCTTTTTTCGGCAGTGTAGTTACAAGTTGTGCTGGCGATCAGTTGTAATTAAGATGAGAATAAAGACACACGAATTCAAGTTCCCAACGTCATCTCCCTCCCTGGCATAGAAAATATGAGCATGAAGAATGTGAGCAAATGCAAGCAGAGAAAAAATACTCTGCCGAACATGATGACAAAAACCACCGTAAGTATATGAGCTAGGTCTCGCGCTTTGCAAAACTTGGGTATCGCTTTAGCATTCAGTGTGATGTGTACATCGTAATCCTTCACACTTTCATTTTTGACATTAAAGTCTTCTCGATTTTGTATAATAATTCCGCAAGTTGAGTAAGGCGCACTTGAGCTTGCACTTTATTGGCGGAGTCGTGCATCGCAAGACCCCATTTAGAGAACAAATTCAGACTTAGTATGTTATAAGGTACCTTTGACCTGTTCGAAAGGAGTCTTGCTGTTACAATCTTTTCACTTGTCAGTAACGAACAACTGACCACGTACTCCGATGCTGTCATTACTGTAACTGAATATTCTAATTACTTTAATTACTTACTGTAATTGAGTCTCTGGCAGACCCATTTCCACGAAGCTCTCACTAAGTTAAATGATTAATATTGAAATAAGAGTTAAGTTAATTCATATTACATTTCGCACTAGTGCGTTTTCTTCATCTCTAGGCCATATATTGGTGGTTTCGCATTTCTGAGCGTATTTAGATCAAAGATAAAGTGTTTCGTAAAGGCCAGTAGTCGTAAATTTTGCTTACATTTTATTTACACGTCTAGCACCAAATTGAGAAGCAAATCTCCAAGGTCATGGAACGTGTCAGTACATGAAATTACTACATAAAAGTAATAACAGATAAAATAAAATGTTAATGAGCCCAAAAACGTCAAGCCACACGCTTAAATAAATGCAATCAACAATGTAACATAGAAGTCAGCTTAATTTTTCAAGGAACTCCTCAACAGAATAGGAGTGACCCATGAGGAAACTCTTCGGTTTCGATTGGAAAGCATGTGGATTACTGCTAAGATTTTTTAACTTTTATGGTAGCTCACTGAAAATCGGTGTAGCAGTATTCAGCACACCTTTCTGCACAAGAATTAAGGAAGTCCGATTCAAATGTAGGTTGGATTTCTGCCTAGTATTAACTGAGTGAAAGCTGCTAACTCTTGGAAATAGGCTGATATCGATAACTAATGACAATAAAGAATATATATATATTGAGAGGCCAATGTCAGAATACCCAGACTAGTGAACAGAGGTCGACAAAAGGTTCACGGACTTACACCTCTTATTGCCCGAGCAGCCTGTTTCTGAGCCAAAAATATCTTTGAGAATGGGAATATTACCATACGACATAAGCGAATGAAAATAAGCAAAGTAGACTAATTTTCGAGTCGAACGATCACTTACTTCAGATACAGTTCGAACAGTAAAAATGACAGCATTAAGTCTTTGAACAAAATCCTGAACTTAAGATTTCCTATCTGGATGTCTAAAAGCTGTTCAGTCATGCCCATTCTGTTAAATTAAAACGTCGAGTTTCGTTGAATTGTGTTTTATGAACTGTAAAAACTGAGTCTTACTGTGATTTAGCGTTAGTTTATTTTCTACAAGTCATGAACTTTTGTCACGAGCTGCACTATTTGAAACTGAGCCAATGTCGCACACAACATCCTTTACTATCAAGCTAGTGTCATCAGCAAGCAGAAATATTTTATTACAGTTACCCATAATACTATAGGCCATTTCATTTATATAAATAAGAAAAAGGAGTGGCCCCAACAGTGATCCCTGGGGCAATCCCCATTTGACTGTACGCCACTCAAACCCCACATCACTATGAATAATGACCTTTTGTTGTCTGTTGTTAATGTAAGAGGTGAACCAGTTCCGAGCTACTCCCCTTATTCCATAATGGCCCAAATTCTGGAGCAATATTTTGTGATCAACAGAATCAAATAGCTTAGTTAAATTTTTAAAAAATATGCCTAGCTTTCGAAACCTTTTGTTTAATCCATCCAGTACCTCACAGAGAATAGAGAATATAACATTTTCAGTTGTTAAACCACATCTAAAGCTGAACTGTACATTTGATAGCAAGTTATGTGATATAAAATAATCAATTATCCTTATATACAAAGCCTTTTCAATAACTTTAGCAACCACTGATGTCATAGAAATAGGTCTAAAATTGTCTACATTATCCCTTTCTCCCTTTCTGTAAAGCGGCTTTACTACTGAGTACTTTAACCGTTTCGGAAACTGGCCATCTTTAAAGGAAAAATTACAAATATTGCTACGTACAGGGCTAATATGTGCGGTACAGTATTTTAATATTCTGCTAGGCACTCCATCATATCGATGAGAGTCCTTAGTCTTCAGTGACTTAATTACTGACTCAATCTCCCCCTTGTCAGTATCACAGAGGAGTATTTCAGACGTAATCTCAGAAAGGCATTTTGCAAGAGAGTTATATGATTCCCTGTAGAAACGAAGTTTTTATTTAATTCACCAGCATTGCTCAGAAAATGATTGTTAAATGCTGTACATATATGTGACCTATCAAATGTGCAAATGTGTGTGAATTCCTAAGGGACCAAACTGCTGAGGTCATCAGTCCCTAGACTTACACACTACTTAAACTAAGTTCGCTAAGGACAACACACGCACCCATGACCGAGGGAGGACTCGAACCTCCGGCGGGAGGGACCGCGCAGTTCATGACATAGCGTCTCCAACCGCGCGGCCACTCCGCGTGGCTGTGACTTACCAGTAACAGAAATATTTTTACTACGAGCTGACTTTATATTGTCGACCTTGTGCTGCTGACCAGACACTACCTACACAACTGACCACATGGTTTTTCTTTTATCCTGTGAATTAGCTGTTCTGTTTGCGTACACATACTCTTCGTCTTCCTAATAACATTTTTAAACACCTTACAATACTGTTTCTAATGGGCTGGTGTAGCTTGACTATGATTACTTCCAACATTTTGATAAAATTCCCGCTTTTTTCTACATGATAACCTTATCCTACTAGTCAGCCACACAGGAAGCCTTTCACTGCCAGTGCGCCAATTAGAACGTTGTAACGGAAAGCAACTCTCAAAGAGCATGAGAAAAGTGTTAAGGAAAGCATTATATTTGTCATCTATGTTATCGGCACTATAAAAATCCTGCCTCTCTTGTTCCTTAACGAGGATTAAAAACCTTTATTGCCATTGTATTAGTTTTCCTACAAACACTCCTGGAAATGGAAAAAAGAACACATTGACACCGGTGTGTTGACGGACTTTGAGCGAGGGCGTATAGTGGGCATGCGGGAGGCCGGGTGGACGTACCGCCGAATTGCTCAACACGTGGGACGTGAGGTCTCCACAGTACATCGATGTTGTCGCCAGTGGTCGGCGGAAGGTGCACGTGCCCGTCGACCTGGGACTGGACCGCAGCGACGCACGGATGCACGCCAAGACCGTAGGATCCTACGCAGTGCCGTAGGGGACCGCACCGCCACTTCCCAGCAAATTAGGGACACTGTTGCTCCTGGGGTATCGGCGAGGACCATTCGCAACCGTCTCCATGAAGCTGGGCTACGGTCCCGCACACCGTTAGGCCGTCTTCCGCTCACGCCCCAACATCGTGCAGCCCGCCTCCAGTGGTGTCGCGACAGGCGTGAATGGAGGGACGAATGGAGACGTGTCGTCTTCAGCGATGAGAGTCGCTTCTGCCTTGGTGCCAATGATGGTCGTATGCGTGTTTGGCGCCGTGCAGGTGAGCGCCACAATCAGGACTGCATACGACCGAGGCACACAGGGCCCACACCCGGCATCATGGTGTGGGGAGCGATCTCCTACACTGGCCGTACACCACTGGTGATCGTCGAGGGGACGCTGAATAGTGCACGGTACATCCAAACCGTCATCGAACCCATCGCTCTACCATTCCTAGACCGGCAAGGGAACTTGCTGTTCCAACAGGACAATGCACGTCCGCATGTATCCCGTGCCACCCAACGTGCTCTGGAAGGTGTAAGTCAACTACCCTGGCCAGCAAGATCTCCGGATCTGTCCCCCATTGAGCATGTTTGGGACTGGATGAAGCGTCGTCTCACGCGGTCTGCACGTCCAGCACGAACGCTGGTCCAACTGAGGCGCCAGGTGGAAATGGCATGGCAAGCCGTTCCACAGGACTACATCCAGCATCTCTACGATCGTCTCCATGGGAGAATAGCAGCCTGCATTGCTGCGAAAGGTGGATATACACTGTACTAGTGCCGACATTGTGCATGCTCTGTTGCCTGTGTCTATGTGCCTGTGGTTCTGTCAGTGTGATAATGTGATGTATCTGACCCCAGGAATGTGTCAATAAAGTTTCCCCTTCCTGGGACAATGAATTCACGGTGTTCTTATTTCAATTTACAGGAGTGTAGTTTGTAATTATATATGACATTTGTTTGAGTGAAAAAGCCTTTTTAGTGTTAGAATTTATGTATCATGGTATGAAAGATCATTCACCCTTTTACTAACAGAATGCCTGTCTAGTAATGAAGAAATAATAAAAATATTTTCAATGGCTGTGCTACTGCTCCCCTGCACCCTGGTTGGAAAAAAAACACATTCTGCATCAGATCATACGAATTTGGGAGATCTGCCAACATCCTATTTCCCGCAAATCATATACAACAATACTGAAGTCATCACATGTAACTAATTTTGATACTTCCTATAAAATGTACCAAGAGCCGTCTCAAGCTCTGAAGTCAGAGTTAGGGGACCTATAAACAACAAAAAATTATAAGTTTAGTTTCGCTATATTCAATTGCCCTTGCTATTCAAATCCCTGTTCAGTACAATGTCGTGATACGTCTACTGACTCAAACAGAATACTGTTTTTTATGTACGTGGCCATCACTCCCCCACTCCGCAAGGAACTCCTTGAAAAGCAACCAGATAAATCCTGGTAAAGGAAGCCTCTTCATTGTCAAATTATTTAAGTGGTGCTCCGATATAGCAATGATGTCAGAGCCAACATCTATAAGCAGTTCACTAACTTTATCTCTAACACCTCTTATATTTTTGTGAAATATGCTCATTCCTTCTCTACTTGGATACCTGACCTCCTCTGAAGGTGATTCCTTGTCAGCGGGACTTTCTTTAAGCAGGTATACCTATCAGCTCCCTTCAATCTAAAAATGGTGCGGCTCTAACACCAACTACTACAGAAATTTTTCCATGAGTGACCCCACCACCACCCACTACACTGTCACCCCACCGCTTTGCCAGCCTCCCCTTCCCATACTTAGTGAGCTGCAGTCGATGCCTAGTGAAACCTGATCTATTGACAGACCATCAGTGCCTTCTCCATCCCCATTAGTGCCACATTAGTGCCACCAGTTTGAGTTACTATCTTTACCAGTCAACACCTACGTTATATTTCCCGTTCCTATCAAGACTTTTCCCTGCTACACCCACAATCACTACCTGATCCTCTTTCGTAAAATTCCTACAGAACTCCCCTATGCTGTCAGTGACTGAGTCAACCCTGCATTAGGCTTTACAATACAGGTGACCTGGTAGTCATTCCCCAACACTTCCTGCAGCTGCTGGCCCACACCTCTACCGTGCAAACTACCTAGCGGCAGAACCTTCTTCTTTCTGTTAGACTTTGCAACTGACTTAGACTTAAAGGTTCAAAGTTAAATTAATTCGTGGCTGTCATACAGAGTTTAAGTTGTTAATTAAAACTTTCGAAAGTAAATTTAAAAGTTTGTTGACGTCAGCGTTTACTTATGTATTAGGACAGGTTACGAAACTTCAGTGGCCTTCTGCCAAGTTCTTCTCTGCTTTCGTGTAAATTTTGATATCAAACCTTGTGTGAAAAATGTGGTGGTTGCCGTAGAAATCTGAAAGTGGCGGTGTTCTGTGAAGACTAGGTTACGGTGTCAATGGCGCGAATGTAGTGGTGAGGAAACGCGGCCAGATAGTGAGGCTTTTCCATGGCAATATAGGTTGTGTAGAAAGGACAAAAAAATCTCTGAAAAGGAGGCAAAAATTTGTGCTCTTAAGGGCAGGTTTACTATCTTTTGGTTCAAAACCTCGATTTTTTAAACTGTGGCAAGCCGAATCCAACAACCTTTCCTTCCCTCTTCCCTGGCCATCTACAATGTAGCTTCTACTGTTGATGCGCCACTCTAATTGCGCCGTGGGCTTAGCGTGGGACGATATGTGTAACTAACTTACTTTCTGTCCTTAAGTACAATAAATCGAATTAAACAGATCATGCTTTTATTTTGCGATTTTGCAACATATGCTTAATTCTATGATACTGCATAAGACAATTTGATCCACTAATAAAAACTAACCTCTAAGAACATTTGCAGAAGTTGATTCGCAACTATGAATAAGAATCAACCATAAGTGTTATCTGTTTGAAGCGTTCACAGTTGTAAAAATTATTCTATGTTTATTTTTTATCGTTTACTTTCATCAGGGCAAGTCCATCCAAGTCATAGCACTGCATTTAGTTTATTGTCATACTAGCTTAGCGCCCGCTGCTTCGCTCGCGTAGACTGTATGGCCTACAGAATTTTTTTTTGCTTTTATTTAATCGAATTTTTACGTTTTTCAGAAGCTGTAACACCTTTTAAGCTTTTCACGCTAATTAAGGCCATATAAGCAGTCTTTTGCGAATGTTCTTCTGACCAAAAAGCTACTCTGAGAGCTGGAGTCAAAAGTTTTTGTTAATCACGCCTTTTGCGTTCTTGTGGAGATATTTCCATAGCAACTTTGATCCACTAACAACTTTTTTTACGTCTAGCCGAGAAGCGAAATGTCAGTTTTCATAAATTTTACTATAAAATCTTTTTTACGTAATGAAATATTTTCTTAAAAATGTTTCAATCCCTATTGCACGCCCTTGGGGGTTGAATTTCCAGAAACACTGAAACATTTTTTTAAAACCATTTTGACGATTTTTCGACCTTGACTGTCTCAAGAAATACGTAAAGGTTTGTTTTAAATCACCGCTACCAGTCCCAAGCTTTGTCAACTACTTTAGTACTTATTTATTTTGCGACACGTTTCGAGGGAATACCTCATCTTCAGGCTAAATGGCATTACAAAAACAACTTTACAATAAGGTCATACTGATGTTACATAGCCTTTTCGTAAATGCTGTGGTCATCCTGTGGAAGAATAGAAAACTTAGTAAGAGGCGATGCCACTTTGGAAGCTGGACTGATGTTTCCACGAAAATGTTTTGCAACGGTCACTCACTTTGTTCTTCTGGCGACGAGACTGCTGGTAACCTATCTGGTTCCCTTGCTCCTCTGATGATTACCATTTTCAAGGCTTGCCACTAGGGGAGGAAATAAATAATATAACTCACTTGTTTCCTCCTCCTTCAAAATAGTAATCGTCTGAGGAGCAGGGAAACCAGAAAAATTCTCAGCACCAACTACACTACTTAAAAACAATTTTCATGCACGCATCCATATCCCACTCAAAATGCAAAGCTAACTTATTACATATTTTCATATTTAAAGCGTCAGTTAAAGGAAATATCGCAGTTTTCCTTTGTATTTCTTTAATTTTATCGACAATTATGACCCAATAGGTACCACAGAATTCCTGACATGACGGCTAATAATTGAATGCACACGCTGCTCTCAAATTTCTCAACAGTTCCCATTTGTATCACCGATAAATTGTCTTTTATAATCGTTCTACGAACTTGCATTGGTTTCAACATCTTAACTACATTTTCGTTTATTACGATACATTGCGGTGATGGAAGTCATAGGATAGCCGTATGCTCATATGCAGAAGGCGGTAGTACCACGTAGCCAAGGCATAAAAGGGCAGTACATCGGCGGTGTTGTCATTTGTACTCAGGTGATTCATATGAACAGGTTTTCGACGT
The DNA here is from genome assembly GCF_021461385.2 of Schistocerca piceifrons. Classification (NCBI taxonomy): domain Eukaryota; kingdom Metazoa; phylum Arthropoda; class Insecta; order Orthoptera; family Acrididae; genus Schistocerca; species Schistocerca piceifrons. The sequence goes on along the minus strand of NC_060138.1, from coordinate 150,578,483 downwards.
GACTGTGGGCTCAAGACGGTAATTAACAAACTTAGAAAGCAGAATGGTAGTTGCAGGTAGACGTATTGGACATTCTGTTTCGGAAATCGATAGGGAATTCAATATTCCGAGATTCACCGTGTCAAGAGTTTGCCGAGAATACCAAATTTCAGGCATTACCTCTCATCACCGACAACGCAGTGACAGACGGCCTGCATCCCTTGACACTGAAATCCTTTTTGTGTTTTTCCGAGACCGTCTAACCTAAAACAACAGTCGTCCACGCCACACAGCCCCTGCTACCCGTGTAACCGCCTCCTGCGTGCGGTGGACTCCTGACCGAAACCCATCCACCCTTTGGCGCAAGTGCAGAAATCTGCAGCCTGCAGGGTCGCATAACCGTCTGAGTGTCTGATTCATACCCTCCACTCGGCTCTGAACCAGAGGTCCGCAATCGGTCCTCTTGACTACGCAGCAAATGGTGAGCTCTGCTTTCATCTCACAAGCAAGACTGGCAGCCTCTACCACTTCTGACAGCCGCTCGAAAGCAGAGAGAATCTCTTCCGATTCAAAGCGTCACGTTCCGGGTTCGATTACCGGCGCGGTCAGGGATTTTCACCTGCCTTGAGATGACTGGGTGTTTGTGTTGTTCTTATCAATTTATCATCATTCAGAAAGTGGCGAGTTTGGTCTGAGAAAAGGTTGGGAATTTGTACGGGCGCTGACAACCGCACAGTTGAGCGCCCCAAATACCAAACATCATCCTCATCCTCAAAGCGCCACACGTCATTGGGACCGGAGTGAGCCACCACCTGCAGTTGGCTGCACCTTGTGCTCTTCATGGCATCCGGAAGGACGCGTTCCGTTGACATGTAGAATTTCGTTTTCGACGTATTCGTTGTAGATTATTTTAGTATTATTATAACTCAGACTGGACTAAAGCATATATACTGAGTCGGTGAATATACAGGATTATTCAAAATGTTCTAGACACTTACCAGTGATTATATCGTTTGTAATGAGGGACAATATTATATGATTGTATCTATGGAAATTGTAGCTCAACAAGTTAGTCTGTTACAGTGATCTTCGGCAACATGCCTGCCAGACCAAAGGAGAAGGCATTTTGAGTAATTCATGCCGCAATTGCAAGAGGATGGTAATAATTTTATTTTTCAACCGGATGGTGCTCCAGTGCACTTTGGCGCCGACACGCTTGAGTTCACAACAGTGTTCGTGAGCTCTCGGATACTAAGCTGCCAAGACAATGGATTGGTCGTAAATCAATTGGAAATCTCCAGTTGCTGGTTTGGCTCACACGTTCTCCGGACCTAATACTGTGTGGTTTTTAGCTCTGTAGTTACATCAAATACACTATTTTCACACCTACATTCACCAAGAAGTTCGCTGACTTACGAGGACATATCGGTGCTGCTGTGACTCACATCGATGTGGACACTTCAGGGCGAGTGTGAGTCGAACTGGACTACAACCTGGTCGTGTGACTAATGGTTCACATATTGAATATTTAAGAATACACCACAAAAAAATTCTTAAGTTTCTGTTCCACAGATCTAATCATATAGCACCTAACCTTGACACAATCATTTTTTTTTACAGTCACCTGAAAGTGCCTAGACCATTTTGAATAATCGTGTACGTGGGGATGTACGGCTTCAGGGAACGTTTGCTGAGGAAGGAGGTAACGATGGATACGTCACCATGGTCTTCAATACTCATCTCTGTCTTCATCAAATTCATTCATCCCACCGTTACTTAACATCCACATCAGCTAATTGCGCTTTCTTTTATTATAATTCTAGCTGTGTACAGCGTTGCTGAGTATTTCTTCCCAGACAGTTTGTAATATGTCTACCAACTTAGGTTGAAATCGATCCAGGAGTCTAGAGGGAGCTTTTTACCAACATACTCATATATTTCACAAACATTTAACATATTTCACCTATATTTGTGGACATATTTTACCGGTATCTCTACCGAATTTCGCCCTGCAGTTTCATTTTCACACAGCTCAACGGTTATGAAATCATCTCTCCTGAACGCCGTGTCGTTCGATAACATGATTTTGCAGGTATTTTCTGTCTGTATTTTGTTTTCCGGATAGAATTCGCGGAAAGAAGTAAAATTAAAACGTCATGCCTGGTGTGGTAGTTTTTCTGCACGGGCAGCAAAAATGTGCTAAGTGATTTATTTGGGGGGGGGGGGCTGTCAGGGAGAAAAAATCACATAAAGATTTGAAATTGCACGTAAAATTTGTTGGCAGTCACGAAGTGCTCTCATCTCTAACACTGGGTGAGTGTAATCTATTTGCGTCTAGTTAGCTCCAACACTTTTTCACCCCCCCCCCCCCCTTCTTTTGAGAGGGAGATGGTTCTTACATTTACAGTGCATCTTTCGAGACAGTAAGTAATGTGTGTACCAAATTTGGTTGAAATTGATCCAGTAGTTTAGAAGGAGATGTGGAACATACATATAAACTCTTTCATAATATTATGGAAATAGAAATATCTTTCGATTCAAAGTTTTCGTTATAACTACAGCCATCTCTGCTCATAATTTATGTGAAACGGTTTTCGTTGAAAGTTACGAAAGAGTCATTTGATTCGCGTAATTTATTTGAACTGTTTGCGACGGTACCTAACGGTTACTAATGTATAGTTGCTCTTTCAAACAGCATCCCATACGAGTAAGCTAGTTGCGTGTTTACCTGCTGTTATTCGTACTTTAGGTACTTTGGTTATAATGGCTGCGTTTAAAAAGAATAGCTCGATGTAGCTACAGGGTCGTGCCGTGCACGTCTGCTTTCATGCCTCACACCTAATTCGATGGAAATAATACCCTGTAGTTGTGATCCTGGAGTCAATAGCCAGTTAATAAAATACGTACACAGCAATATAAAATAAAAGAATGAACGAATAATTTAATAAAGAGGGTTCTATTCTAATTGGAAGTGGTCCTGCGAATTCACTTAAAATAAAAACAGAAAATACCCTTGTCAAACGTAGTAAAGTTTCGTTGAAAGCGTTACGAGAATGATAGAAATTTTCCCAAATTGTAATCGTTGATACATGAAAACTAAGTCCACTTCATAATCACAATAAACGAAATATTCACCAGCTCAATACAGTTCGGAGTTCAGCATGATGATTCACAAATTAACACATGCGATGCAAAGCATAGTAACTCAAACTCTGTCTATTTTCAGTTCCATAAATCATACGGTCAAAGTCAGAGTCCTGTTCTGGAGCACATTCAAACCTCCCGAAATATAAGTCCCTTGAGAGGCTTAAGTATGGTATCAGCGGTTCACCACCCAGAATCAATCACCTCCTCACTCATAATTACAGGTAGGTCTGCCTCCTTCCAGAACTCGCGTAAAAGTGTCCAGTCGCTTCTTTGAGCTCTTCACTCGAAAAGTCCCAGTCTCGACTCGAGTCCCGTAGCGTTGCACTACTATCTGCTTTACCATTGTTGGAAGGCCGACCACACCAAAAATACATTTTTCTTACGTACTAAAGGCATAATATGACTCTACTTGACAATTTCCTGGTCTGAACTTACATATTACAACAGCATTTAAATAAATAAACGTTATAAATAGTCAGTTATGCTCAGATAAATCACAATAAATGCAAATAAAAGATTGTTCATAAATAAATAAGCTAGTGCTCTTGTGCAAGTGCACTCATGTCAAATGACAATGATTTGTCGTTAAATGTTATTTAAAAAATTATTTATACCTTTTCGACAGAAGCTTCTTTTGGTTCTTTTTTTAATCGTGGTGACCGTTAACACATGTGACTGGCCAGTTTTAGGTTAGCAAAATTTTATAACAGCACTTTCAAGCACCCTTTAAATCAGGTTACTGGCAAAATAATAAAATGTTCGTTAAATAAAAAGACAAGTATGATTGAAGGGCCTGAACTAGCAGGACAGTGCGGATTAGGTTGTTCCTATCAGTTGCACTCAACATACAAACTTTATTTATCAACACACAATATTGCAACAAGGATGCAAAACACTTAAAACTTTAATCGACCTCTCTTGATTAACTTTAGATCGGCTGTAGGCCACACTCAAAATCCAGGACACGAGGCCTAAGCAAGAAATTGAAATACAAGATTCTTCAGGAGGTTTCACCCAAAAATATTTTCTAAATCTTCAATCTAAACAGGCTGAAGGCCTTAGCAATTTAATTTTAATGGAAATTGGCTGGAGGCCGCATATTAAGCAGTAAGAAGAGTTACAATCAAAAGGCAGAAGGCCTTATCTTAAAACATTTTATGCAAAAGGGCAAGACAAGAACATTAATTTAAGAGATATTAAAATTCGGCTGCCGCACTGGATTAGCCGAGCGGTCTAAGGCGCTGCAGTCATGGACTGTGCGGCTGGTCCCGGCGGATGTTGGAGTCCTCCCTCGGACATGCGTGTGTGTGTTTGTCCTTAGGATAATTTAGGTTAAGTAGTGTGTAAGCTTAGGGACTGATGACCTTAGCAGTTAAGTCCCATAAAATTTCACACACATTTGAACATTTTGTGAACTTAAAACTCGGCTGAAGGCCGCACACCAGCAAATAATTTAACGGCTTAAGCCCTAGAAAGAGGAGTTGCAATTGTAAAAGGCAGAATGCCGTGCCTTAATAATTTTCATACAAAATTCGGCTGAAGGCCGCTATAAAAATAACAATCCCATGCCTTAAAGTCAAGGCACGAACATTAAGAGATATTAATACTCGGCTGAAGGCCACATATCAACAAAATATGTTTAACGGCTTAAGGCCTTGATATAGAGTTTCAATTTAAAAGGCAGCAGTCTTTTCTTAAAACACTGAATGCGAAATTCGGCTGAAGTCCCATATAAAATCATCGCAATCTTATAGATAAAGGGCAAGATAGAAACATTAATTCAAGAAATATAAAAACTCGGCTGAAGGCCACACATCAACCAAATAACTACAACTCAAACAGGGAAGTTACTATGTAACAGACACAGAACGGCGCTCAGAAGTTTCCAAGGGTCGGCCTGGAATTATAACACTAACGCCCGTTTAGGCGAGACAGGCAGTCTGACCAACAATCTCTAAATCGGAAGGCAACCCAACCGACAGACAGCCGATGAACCAACCGACTACCTGATTTCGGTTACCAGACCGACGCCACTACAACCAAACTGCCAGCGAGGCAAAGAGACCAACAACACTCGTCTTCAAATATTTGTGTGTTAATAAGCCAAGACACAATAACTACTGACATACATGAACATCGCATCGGCTGTGGAACCACATGCCGTGGCGGACAGAATCAGCACAGTAAGAAAACACTCACTCGCTGCTCTGTCGCAACCGACCCATTGACTACTGCAGTACGCAGACAGCATTACAGCATTTAAAGCATTGCTCAGTCGAACTGACGCAGGGTAGACAGTGTTGCACGAAACACTGCCACAAGAAACTCGAACACTCGTAAAACGGATCACTGATGAACAACTAGAACAAATCACAGGCGGACATACACACAAATCCGAAGGACGGTCGGTGACGAAACACACCGACCAACAACTAACCAAGGTCGTTGGCACTCAAACCACGTGTGTCCGCAACGGTCGGGCGAGTCTTGACTACCCGGAGTTCACTGCAGGTCAGGTCCGGTCTCTCTCCACGACACACGACGACCGGGAAGTAATAGCCGTCCAGCAAAGATAATACGGCAGGGCTAATATCGATACGCGCTGCTGCTGCCACTGACGGGCAGGCAAGACTGGAAGTTAGTGACCCCAGTAAATGGAATAATAAAACGAGGCGGCAGTACCGTGACAGAAGATGACAAACAATAAATGGCATGAATACGAGTCGTGCACGGCTCAATGATAAAATGTGAGGTACTGATGCTATGTTCATTTGCTGTGTAAATAATGAGAATACAAGGTTCTAACTAGCAGCTGCATAGTGAGAAAGATGTAGAGGATGTCGTAAACCACTAAACAAAATACACTACCGGCCATTAAAATTGCTACACCAAGAAGACATGCAGATGATAAACGGGTATTCATTGGACAAATATATTACACCAGAACTGACACGTGATTACATTTTCACGCAATTTGGGTGCATAGATCCTGAGAAATCAATACCCAGAACAACCACCTCGGGCCGTAATAACGGCCTTGATACGCCTGGGCATTGATGGAGTGTACAGGAACAGCTGCCCATGCAGCTTCAACACGATACCACAGTTCATCAAGAGTGATGACTGGTGTATTGTGACGAGCCAGTTGCTCGGCCACCATTGACCAGACGTTTAAATTGGTGAGAGATCTGGAGAATGTGCTGGGCAGGGCAGCAGTCGAACATTTTCTGTATCCAGAAAGGCCCGTACATGACCTGCAACATGCGGTCAGGCATTATCCTGTTGAAATGTAGGGTTTCGCAGGGATCGAATGAAGGGTAGAGCCACGGGTCGTAACACATCTGAAATGTAACGTCCACTGCTCAAAGTGCCGTCAATGCGAATAAGAGGTGACCGAGACGTGTAACCAATGGCACCCCATACCATCATGCCAAGTAATACGCCAGTATGGCGATAACGAATACACGCTTCCAGTGTGCGTTCACCGCGATGTCGCCAAACACGGATGCGACGATCATGATGCTGTAAACAGAACCTGGATTATCCGAAAAAATGACGTTGTGCCATTCGTGCAGCCAGGTTCGTCGTTGAGTACACCATCGCAGGCGCTCCTGTCTGTGATGCAGTGTCAAGGGTAGCCGCAGCCATGGTCTCCAAGCTGATAGTCCATGCTGCTGAAAACGTCGTCGAACTGTTCGTGCAGATGGTTGTTGACTTGCAAACGTCCCCATCTGTTGACTCAGGGATCGAGACATGGCTGCACGATCTGTTACAGCCATGAGGATAAGATGCCTGTCATCTCGACTGCTGGTGATTGATACGGGGCCGTTGGGATCCAGCACGGCGTTCCGTATTACCCTCCTGAACGCATCGATTCCATATTCTGCTAACAGCCATTGGTTCAAATGGCTCCGACCACTATGGGACGTAACTTCTGAGGTCATCAGTCCCCTAGAACTTAGAACTACTTAAACCCAACAAACCTAAGGACATCACACACATCCATGCCCGAGGCAGGATTCGAACCTGCGATCGTAGCGGCCGCACGGTTCCAGACTTAGCGCCTAGAACAGTCATTGGTGTTATATCCTAGCCAGTAATGCCACCCGAGCCCGCTGCCAAAAGGTTGGCAGCATCAAAGTCCGGACGCCGTCCGCATAAGCAGCGCCAGCGAGACAGGAAATCGCCGCAAGTCTGCGCGCGCCACCGCTGGCTTCTGGGTTCTTAAGCGCTGGAGTCGCGAGCGCTAGGACAGTTCTGTATTCGCCGCTCAGTTGTATACTCGCCACCGAATTGTGTACTTGCTAGTCAGTTGTGTGTTCATCGCAGCAGAGTTGTTGTTTGTCGTCAGCCGACGCTGACCTAGCCGCTCCGACTCGAACTAGACAGATCTCTGTAGACACGGAGTTCACTATTGTGTTTCTGTATCTTCATCAATAAAGATAAGTACCGACTTTTATTTAATCAGAGTGTTTGGGTTTTCATCTTTCTGTTCACTGTTCCAGCGGACCGGTCGGCCCGCTATTAAAAGTGTGGCGGTGACTTCGTAAGCCGTTTCTACAGCGAATTGTTTGTCGCTACGAACGCCGCCACAAAAATTGGATCTCGACCAACCCGAGCAGCACTGTCGCGATACGATAAACCGCAATCGCGATAGGCTACAATCCGACCTTTAGCAAAGTCGCAAATGTGATGGTACGCATTTCTCCTCCTTACACGAGGCCTCACAACAACATTTCACCAGGCAACGCCGGTCAACTGCAGTTTGTGTATGAGAAATCGGTTGGAAACTTTCCTCATGTCAGCACGTTGTAGGTGTCGCCACCGGCGCGAACCTTGTGTGAATGCTCTGAAAAGCTCATCATTTGCATATCACAGCATCTTCTTCCTGTCGGTTAAATTTATCGTCTGTAGCACGTCATCTTCGTAGTGTAACAATTTTAATGGCCAGTGGTGTAGATACAGATACATAGCTTCCCGGGTGCTGGTCGTAGTGCTATGCTATCATTTGAGATATCGTTTGTTGAAATAGCAAGAAGCGATTAAAAGTTGTTAATTCTGAGGTTCACTGTAAAAATGTTTCTTCACTACGAAATATTAACTTCTGTTGTTTTGAAGATATTGAAATTACTGTTGTGTCATTGGACGCGGCTCATTTTTCGAGATCGCCGATGTACTCAGATTTGCATTAATATTTGATGTGAGTTATTGTCGAATCTCATAGCGCTGTAACTGGGCCACGTTTAAGAGTGTCTGACACTGGAGCATATTCTGCACAAAGGCAATGCGAGCGTCAGCCGTCCAAATTCCCAGCTCTGGTGTTTGCCCGCTTCCGGCGACGCGCCCATTGTCTCTGCACCTGGCTGGCCGGAAGCGGTCCACTGGCCGGGCTGTGTACCGGAGCCGCTAGCGTTCAGCCGTGCGACAAGTTCCCCTTACCTCGCTCCAGTTCCAGGCGGCCGATTAGGTAGCCTACATATGTATAACGATACATATCGCTATTTAGAACTAACAGCTACGGAAAATAGTCGAAGGTTCTGTAAACTACGCAATAGATTTGCGAAAAAAAGGCCTTTTATCCCATTTAATGATAGGTTTCTGGGAGAATATAATCAGTGGAGATTGTCAACTTCTGCACATTTTTTTAAACATTTATTTCTGAAAAACAAAATTCCTTCATTTTTAATTTATGAAAATATCATCAGAGTCTTAATATTAATTGAAAAATAACAATAATGCATTAAACAAGTTTTCTTTTATGTTTACTTGTTTGTCAAAACACAATTCGGGTGTACTATTTGGGAGCTGTAACCAGCAGCAGCACTACCTGACCATACCTAGCATCTGTTTCGAGAAAACACAGTGGAATTTACACTTCATCCGGTAGCAGGTCCAGGACTCGTATATTCCACACATGCCTCAGTCAGTTTTTTTTTTTTCATCAATCTTCTGACCGGTTTGATGCGGCCACCATGAATTCCTCTCCTGTGCTAACCTCTTCATCTCAAAGTAGCACTTGCAACTTACGTCCTCCACTATTTGCTGTATGTATTTTCATCTGTGTCTTCCTCTACAGTTTTTGCTCTCTCGTTCCCTCTAGTACCATGGAAGTCATTCCATCATGTCTTAACACATGTCCTGTCGTCCCGTCTCTTTTCCTTATCAGTGTTTTCCACATATTCCTATCCTCTACGATTCTGTGCAGAACCTGGTCATTCCTTACCTTATAAGCCTACTTAATTTCAAACATTCGTCTGTAGCACCACATCTAAAATGCTTCGATTCTCTTCCGTTCCTATTTTCCCATAGTCCATGTTTCACTACCATACAGTGCTGTACTCCAGACGTACATTCTCAGAAATTTCTTCCTCGAATTAACGCCGATATTTGATATCAGTAGTCTTATCTTGGCCGCGAATGTGTTTTTTGCCATAGCTAGTCTGCTTTTGATTTCCTCCTTCCTCCGCCCGTCATTGGTTATTTTACTGCCTAGGTAGCAGAATTCCTTAACTTCATCTACTTCGTGACCATCAATCGTGATGTTAAGTTACTCGCTGTTCTCATTTCTACTCCTTCTCATTACTTTCGTCTTTCTTCGATTTACTCTCAATCCCTACTCTGTACTCAATAGACTGCTCATTCTGTTCAGCAGATCATGTAATTCTTCTTCACTATCACTCAGGATAGCAATGTAATCAGCGAATCATATCATTGATATACTTTCACCTTGAATTTTAATTCCACTCCTGAACCTTTCTTTTATTTCCACCATCGTTTCTTCGATGTAAAGATTGAACAGTAGGGGGGATAAAGTACATCCCAGTCTTACACTCTTTTTAATCCGAGCACTTCGTTCTTGGTCGTCCACTCACATTATTCCCTCTTGTACGTATTGTATATTACTCGTCTCTCTCTATACCTGTTTTCACGCGAGTGAAATGGTTCAAATGGCTCTGAGCACTATGGGACTTAACTGCTGAGGTGCCGGCCGAAGTGGCCGTGCGGTTAAAGGCGCTGCAGTCTGGAACCGCAAGACCGCTACGGTCGCAGGTTCGAATCCTGCCTCGGGCATGGATGTTTGTGATGTCCTTAGGTTAGTTAGGTTTAACTAGTTCTAAGTTCTAGGGGACTAATGACCTCAGCAGTTGAGTCCCATAGTGCTCAGTGCCAACTGCTGAGGTCATCAGTCCCCTAGAACTTAGAACTACTTAAACCTAACTGACCTAAGGACATCACTCACATCCATGCCCGAGGCAGGATTCGAACCTGCGATCGTAGCGGTCACGCGGTTCCAGACTGAAGCGCCTAGAACCGCTCGGCCACTCCGGCCGGCATACCTGTTTTTCCTCAGGATTTCGATCATCTGGCACTATTTTACATTGTCGAATGCTATATCCGGGTCGACACATCCTATGAAAGTGTCGTCAGAATTGCCTCTCTCGTGCCTTTATTTTTCCTAAAGCCAAACTGATCGTCATCTATAGCATCCTCAATTTTTTTTCCATTCTTCTGTATATTATTCTTGTCGGCAACTTGGATGCATGAGCTGTTAAGCAGATTGTTCGATGATTCTCGCACTTGTCAGCTCTTGCCGTCTTCGGAATCGTGTGGATGATGTTTTTCCGAAAGTCAGGTGCTATGTCGCCCGACTCATACATTCTACACACCAACGTGAATAGTCGTTTTGTTGCCATTTCCCCCAACGATTTTAGAAATTATGATGGAATGTTATCTATCCCTTCTGTCTTATTTGATCTTAAGTCCTCCAAAGCTCTTTTAAATTCTGATTCTTATACTGGATCCCCTATCTCTTCTAAATCGACTCCTGTTTCCCCTTCTATCACATCAGACAAATCTTCCCCCTGAAAGACGATTTCAATGTATTCTTTCCACCTATCCGCTCTCTCCTTTGCATTTACCCGTGGAATTGCCGTTGCTCTCTAAATGTTACCACCCATGCCACGGAACGTTATTTTAACTTTCCGGTATGCTGAGTCTCTACTTCCGACAGTCATTTCTTTTTCGATTTCTTCACATTTTTCGTGCAGCCATTTCGTCTTAGCTTTCCTGCACTCCCTGTTTATTTCATTCGTCAGCGACTTGTATTTCTGTATTCCTGAGTTTCCTGGAACACTTTTATACTACCTCCTTTCATCTATCAAATGAGATATTTCTTCTGTTACCTATGGTTTCTTCACAGTTACCTTCTTTGTACTTATGTTTTTCTTTCCAGCTTCTGTGATGGCCCGTTTTAGAGATGTCCATTCCTTTTCAACTGTACTGCCTACTGAGGTATTTCTTATTGCTGTATCTATAGCCTTAGAGAACTTCAAGCGTATCTCGTCATTCTTTAGTACTTCTGTATTCCACTTCTTCGCGTACTGGTTCTTCCTGACTAATGTTTAAACTTCAGCAAACTCTTCATCACTACTACATTGTGATCTGGGTCTATATTTGCTCCTAGGTAAGCCTTACAATCCAGTATTTGATTTCGGAATCCCTGTCTGACCATGATGTAATCTAACTGAAATATTCCCGTATCACCTGTTCTTTTCCAAGTATCTCCTTCTCTTGTGATTCTTTAACAGAGCATTCGCTATTACTAGCTGAAACTTGTTACAGAACTCAGTCTTTCTCCTCTCTCATGCCTTGCCCCAAGCCCATATTCTCCTGTAACCTTTTCTTGTACTCCTACCCCTACAAATGCATTCCAGTTTCCCATGACTATTATATTTTCGTCTCCATTTACGTACTGTATTGCCCTCTCAATATCCTCATACACTTTCTCTACCTCTTCATCTTCAGCTTTGGACCGCGGCATATATACTTGAACTATCGTTGTCGGTGTTGGTTTGCTATCGATTCTGATAAGAACCACACTATCACTGAACTGTTCACAATAACACATCCTCTGCCCTACCTTTCTATTCATAACGAATCCTCCATTTTCTGCTGTTGTTGATATTACCCTATACTCATCTGACCAGAAATCCTTGTCTTCTTTCCATTTGACTTCAATTATCCCTACTATATCTACAATGAGCCTTTGCATTGTCCTTTTCAGATTTTCTAGTTTCCCTACCGCGTTCAAGCTTCTGACATTCCACTCCCCGATTCGTAAACGTTATCCTTTCGTTGATTATTCAGTCTTTTTCTCATGGTTACCTCCTCGTTGGTAGTCCCCTCCCTGAGAGACGAATGGGGACTATTCCGGAATCTTTTGCCGATGGAGAGATCATCATGACACTTTTCAATTAGAGGCCACATGTCCTGTGCATACGCGTTACGTGTCTTTAATGCATTGATTTCCATTGCCTTCTGCAGCCTCATGCCGTTGATAACTGCTGATTCTTCGACCTTTAGGGGCAGTTTCCCACCCCTAGGACAAGAGAGTGCCCTGAAACTCTGTCCGCTTCTCCTCCCTCTTTGACAAGGCCGTTGGCAGAACGAGGGTGACTTCTTATGCCGAAAGTCTTCGTCAGCCAATGCTGATAATTAATCATAATTTAAGCAGTGGGGGCATTCGAACCCAGAACCGAGGACGTTTTGATGACTAATCAGAGACGTTACCCCCTTTTTTTGTTGATGTCATTTTGATCTATATTGTTCTATGAATTTGTTCGCGGCGGACGTCCGACGACACCAGTTTAGGTTCTCCGTTGATCTGTTCACTCAGTTTTTGTTATAGATGTAAAATTAAGGGTGCAGCTGCTTTCAACTTGCACACACTGATCTTTGCCGAACCTCTGTCGCAGCATTTCTCTTGGTTCTTATAAATTTGACGATCTCTACAGTTAACAGCGTCCCCTTCAACAATTACATGAGTCGTGTGTTTCGGAATGTGTAAGTGGAATTATTTGTAGCCCAGGACTTCTTGCCAGGCCTTGTCAAATACGTCGTCGATGTTGAGAAAAGCTGCTCCAGTGCTGTTTCTTACCCTATCTCCGTCTATTGCTTCGATTTCTCACTTCGTAGTGCTAGCAGCTCATCTAAAGAGGCGCTCTTCGAACAAATAATAGTGGGTGAGTGTCCTTTAAAATAAAGAATTTTTCTTAGAGCTCACTTCGCCAATCTGAATAATTCTCTTTAGTAAATGACTCTTGAATCCAGAACACCAGGCTTTATTTGCCTGTGGGTAACATATTTTCTCACTTCTTTCTGTTGACAGAAAGATAAATCTTCTTCTTTCACTGATTGGACAGCTCTACTTTTGAGAAATCTGCGCATTTTATAATTCCTATCCACATTAATGATGGGACGTTAGTTCCCACAAACATTTCCTGGTTTAATTTCGCACTCGCCGCATCATTTTAAGATGAAAACACCACTTATAGTCATCCAACAACTGCATAGAAATTTGTTCTGGTGGCAAGTTTCTTTCTTTGTACAGAAAATTTAGATTGTTGTTGTTATTGACGTTAATAAGTTTTGAAAATACTGTAGATTTACTTAACATATCTTCTACCTCACCGGCACCTCCTTAGGTGAAGCTAGCACATTATACCATGCATTACGATGAAAACTCTATTTAGAATATTTTCTTACATGAATAACTTTATCTTCTCTTGTTCGTTGCTTAGCTAGAGAACTTGCTAATTTGCTTAATATATGTGAATCAGTTGGAAATTAATTCCTGTATTCTTAAATTCATAGTTGATAAAATTCAGACGCAATATCACCAATTGTGGGGCATCTGCAATATGCAACTCCTTGGGTCTGGCGCTGGGTGAGGAGTGACTTCCACAGTACTTGCTCGAGAGAACTGCTCAGCATCGTCAGGAATTCGATGTTGCTAACGGTTAACAAGTAGTTATTCCCGATTTTTGTTTTGAAAACCAGATAAATAAATATACAATAAAAATAGATTTATTGCTTCATGTTAGTTTTCCAACTTATATTAAGTCTTCGACAATATATTCATAAATTATAAGTGAAGAAATTTTGTTTTTCAGAAGAAATATATAAAATACTAAATAGTCAATGGTTTGATAGATTTAGGGCAATCATATGTCATGGTTAATAACCATTCTCATTAGACAGTTACTAGAACATAACAAGCAAATGGCTAGTAATCATCATCATTACTAGAGCAAAGGAACATAACAGGTGAACGACAGAAAACGTGTATTTTCCTGTCACCACAGCTTTAACATAACTGTATATCTATATGAAAACTCATAAGAAGTGTATAAAATACAATATATTAAAACATTTGCGTAACCGTTTTGCTTATCATCCTTGATGGAAGAAGGGAGTGAAAGTAAAGTTGCTTAGAAAGTCATAAGTCAGTCCACAGTGTCGAGTACAATTTAAACGTTTGAGGGAATTATCTCGTAAAAATGGCCTCAGTCCCTCCTCAAAATAAATGTATAGGCACAATTTATAGCAAACAACCATCTGGTGATGTCGAGCAGTTGATTCGGGAATACGTTATGAAATTTACACAATGTATTCTGGACATAGGCGAGACCTGTACATTCAATAGTTTCTAAAACAAAAAGAAATCCTGAAAAATTTTGCTGTTATGCTAACTTCCACAATGATTGTGAGGTCCAGCGACTCCCAAAACTGTTTGCGCCTTAAAGTTGGAGTAGTGATGATGAGATGTACTTAGGTCCACAGCTAGACAAGAGCAAGCAAATAAACAGAAGTTGTAGTTAAGTTTTTCCTCCCTGTGTCTGCTGTACCCACTCTTTAATACAGAAGGCGAAGGGAGTGGCTGCGATTACAGTAGAAAATATGGTACATATGTTCAGACGATTAATATAGTCCACAAAGTCACGTGAATCTGAAGCATGATCCACGGCAGCACGTCTGTTTGAAAAAATTACAGTTCCTCCAACTTGCACACTATAGTCATTGACTTTATGGACTTTTTATGCGAACCATCGAGCTACATCATCAAAGAGAAATCATAACTGTTTTGTGAGAGGGCTTTTTCCCATGAAGTGATTCACTTGTTTCTCTCTCAGAACCCTAGCATTTGATATAAGTTACATATATCCACTACCATCAGACACATTACTATGTAACACAGTACCGACACAAACCAGACTACTACGATGTCACCCAAATGCTTATGGAAATGGAAATGAGCGTTTGGCGTCATTGGTCCGTCCGCCTTGGTGCAAGTGTTATTATATTCGACGTCACACTGGGCGATCTGCACACCGGATAGGGATGAAGTGATGATGAAGACAACACAATACCCAGTCCCTGAGCGAAGAAAATCCCCGACCCAGCCGGAGCCGGCCGGGGTGGCCGAGCGGTTCTAGGCGCTACAGCCTGGAACCGCGTGACCGCTACGGTCGCAGGTTCGAATCCTGCCTCGGGCATGGGTGTGTGTGATGTCCTTAGATTAGTTAGGTTTAAGTAGTTTTAAGTTATAGGGGACTGACGACCTCAGAAGTTAAGTCCCTTAGTGCTCAGAGCCATTTGAACCATTTGCACCCAGCCGGGAATCGAACCCGGGCCCCTTAGGGGGCAGTCTGTCACGCTGACCATTCAGCTATCGGGGCGGACACCCAAACGCTTATAAAACCACCTTTAAGTCTCATTTAAACTAAGGTAAATGGCTGGCAGTCTACATCTACATCCATACTCCGCAAGCCACCTGACGGTGTGTGGAGGTGTTTCTATAATAGACATCACATATTCAAGGAACTGCGATCTTTCCTTGATACGAAAAGCAAGATGACTTAACAGATTATCTAATTTCCATCATATGAACATGGAATGATTCTACAGTAGTTTCTTGATAGAGCTTCCCTTGATAAGAAAAGCGACACGACTTTAGAGATTATCCAATTTCCAACATATGTTGTTCTTTCATAGTTCTCTACAATATACAAAGACACCAAAAGAAACTTAACATATAAGCTACAAGATATATTTATAACTTTTTCAGAACACATTTATAGCTTTATGTTAACGTATCACAAAATAACTTTGTATCACTTGTGTCATAGCTTATAGGATACACTGGTACATAAAATTACAGGAAATATAATTGTTTCACTAGGTCTCTTGTAGAATAAATTTCATTGCGACTTACAAGGTCGTGGATCTCCTCGCAATGCCAACACAATAAAATCACTCTTCACGGGAACAGAAACATAAATCAAAGAGACAATAGGTACTATGTTGATTCCGTAAGGAAAAAATAGCAATTTAAGAGGTGTTCAGCATCAATATACGACGGATGCACTGATTTTATTGGTGAGAAGAAACGTCCTGTATGTCCTGACTTAAAACATTGCCACGATCGTTAAAGCTCATCGTATCCGATACGTTATTATGGAACCCATTCGCAGAGCGCATGCGAAACTTGGTTATTAAGAGCTCTTAAAACTGAGAAGTAATTCACATCTGAAGCCAGTGACACAGACAAGTACCAGCATATAAATTTTCAAGGAATGTGACATTTTTATGAGCTGAACCACAGACTGCGAATGATTTCTGTTTTTACTTCCGTTCTTGAGTGGCTCACGGCTCGTCAGCTCGTCATCAGACATTACTGCGAAATGCTGTCATCTCAGATAGTGCAACCCAAATGCAGCAGCCAGCAACAAACGATAAAACTTGAGGAGCGTAAGTGTCTAGGTTGCTCATACGCGATTTAACGGTTAAATTGTGCTGCTATTAAAAAAAAATTGTAACCAAGGACTTATTTATTGCTAGAAGTAACAAATATTGTACACAATTTGTAAAAACATATGTAAATAATTACTCATAAATTCAAGGAGCACACACTTATGGCAAAACTGCAACCTCTTAAGCAGTTTATAAAACATAGAAAAATGAAAGTTAAATAAAGCAAACTGAGATGTAATGGACTCTGTGGTAAGTATAGAAAAATGATTGGTTAAGCTGTGAACCATAGCTTCCACCTGCATCTCCCTTTAAATTTATCTACGCATTAGTTCTAACGTTTTATACGTGTGCACTATCAGAGATGTAAGAGTTTTTCAACGAACATTTAAGCTATAGTGTCTTTATCAGAGTTGGACATTATGCTGTCGTCATTGACTATGATTTCCAGGTACTGTCTGAAAAAAGCTTTGAAAACCAAAACTAGTTAACAAGAAAAAATAAATACTTTACAATATTCACAGAATTAGTATTTTCACTCAGAAGTATAAAAATATTCCAGCAAGCTAAGGTGGAAGAATCCATTGTCTGACAGTATGTTTTACACAAGTGCAGAATTTTAGAGGCCTTGAAACAGCTTTATGAAGGTGATGTAGGTTTTAAGCTTTGAAAAAAGATAGGTGTAAATATTACCGAGCTGTTACTTTAATAAATTATGCTTGTAAAATACTGACAAGAATTATTTACACATTAATGAAGAAGGTGATAGCGACCGACCTCAGTTTGGGTTCCGCAGAAATATAGGTACACTCGAGACAGCGTAGAAGATACGTTGAATAACTGCATTTACAGCATTTGTACATTTAGGGAAAGCTTTTTCACAGTCACTGAAATTCTCAAGACCGCAGGAATAATACACAGGGAAATGTAATATACAGCTGCTACAGAAACCAGACATGAGAGGGAAGCAGTAGTTTAGAAGGGAGTGAAAAGGTTTGCACCTAATCCCTGATGTTCCTGAATCTAATATTGAGAAAGTAAATGTTTAAGGTTTTTCGACAATGTTGTAATTCTGTCTGCGGTGACAAAGTAATTACAAGAACAGTTGAACGCAATGCATAATGTTTTAAAAATATATTGTAATATGGACATCAACAAAAGCAAAACAAGGAATGGATGTGTAGTCCAGTTAAATGAGGTGAAGAAATTAGAAAGCAAGACATTAAAAGCAGTTGATGAATTTTGCTGTTTGAACACCAAACTAACTGACACTGACCGAGCTGAGAGGACATAAAATGCAGTGTAGCAATAGCATGAAAAGCGTTTCTGAAAAAGAGAAATTTGTAAACATCGAATACAGGTGTTACGAGGACTTTTTTTAAGGTTTGGTTTGGAATGTAGCCTTGTATGGAGATGTAATGTGTAGATAAATGGTTCAAGCAAGAAGAGAATAGCTTTTGAAACGTGGTGCAACAGAAGACTGGTGAAGATTAAGGGAAAATGTAATTTATCGCAAAGCCTGACTAAAAGAAGGGATCGGTTGATTCGGTTGATGGACACATCCTGAGGAATCGAGGAATCGTCAGTTTGGTGAGGGAAGGAAATGTTAGGCTAAATGAAACCAAGACTGAAATGCGTGTAGACTACAGTAGTTGTATAGAGATGAAGTAAGTTTCGCAGGATACAATAGAGTAGACATTTGCATCAAACCAGTCCGCGAACTGAAGACTACGACATCGAAATATAAATAGAAAGGCTCCTTATGTGCATCACATCTTGCAATGAATTGGGAAGTTTACGTTATGTTCTGTAGTTACGACAAAAAGCAGTTACTGAGAAAGTTCAGCGTTGAAAAACCTCGACGACTGTTTCATTAGGTAACGCATAATAAGAACTGTTAGGTGGAAGTACGAGTAGACCGGAAAAATCACGTATTAATGAGTTTCATTGAAAAAGAGTAGTGTTGGATACCAAAAAAGTCTTGAAAAATTATGTCATCGAAAAAAATGCCTTACCAGAGTCGACAACAAAAGCACAGGCGCCCAGGGGTGGGAGAGGCGGGGAGTGACGTCTGGCTGCTGGACATAGAATTCATTTAGTTTACGAATATAAAAAAGGATCTGCCACTGCACGCCTCGAAATTTTATGACCTAAAATACCTGAAAAATTCATTAAAATTACATGAAAATTCGTTAAAATGACATAAATATTATATAAAACACACTATGTAGCGTTAAAAGTAAATTAGAGTAGTGAAAGATTTTATAGGAGGAACTTAAATTACAATAAGGATAATTACCTTGAATCGCTAAGTTTTTGTTCCATTCTTTGAAGATGTACGACACAGTTGTATAACTATGTTAGAGCTATTGCGGTATGTGACAGCATGCAGAGGTTGTAGAAAGTGGGGGAACGTTGTCTTCAGGCCACATGTGAGTAGCAGGGCAATGGCAGTGTCACCACACATTGTGATTTGCCTACATCAGGGGAAAATATACATTCAGGGACAAACCTATTATTCTCTTTTGACCGAAAGTTCCTTAACCAATTGATCTTCTAAGTGGATTATGACGCCCTGCAGATAATCTGTCTTTTTGATTGACAGGTCCTTAACATATTGTTCAGTTAAGTGGTTTTCCAAGAACCCCCCACCACTTCCCCTCCAATTCCAACTCCCCCTCCCTCTCATCCCCTACCATCCGTCTAGGAACAACCCTTATCAAAACAGGCATACTTTTGATATCAATTTGATTGACTAACTAATTAAATTGGTCTTAACTTCTCCCCCTCTGGAAAACCCCCAGTCTTACCCCTCCCCTCTCCCACCTGAAAACTGGTGGGGAAAAGACTCAGTTGATTGACCATTTGGTAGGAAATCAATAGCAATGTATGGAATATTCTTTAAACAATTTAGACAATGTGTGGAATATTTTTTGTTTAATCAATTTATGGGATACAAAGCTCTGTATGGGATATGGCAAGAAATTTGGCAAGAAATTGATTGCAATGTATGGAATATTATTTCAACAATTTAGACAATGTGGGGAATATTGTTCATTTAAACAGTTTATGGAATATGAGGCAGTGTATGGAACATAGTTAATTCATTTATTTAAAGAATTTGGCGGGAAATCGTATGCAGTGTATGGAATATTGTTTAAACAATTTATACAACGTGTGGAGTATTGTTTATTTAAACAGTTTGTAGGATACGAGGTGGTGTAAGAAATATTTAGACAATTGTGGCGCTTTTTCATTCCGACTGCATAAGGAAACACATAATTACACTGTCATGGACCACTCAAACATATCTCAAAAACTCTCTCACATCTCTCCACCCGTACCGGCTGCCCAGACGCAGGATGTGCTGGAGGGACTTGGAAGCACAACCACACATATCGCATGGCTGTCAGCTATCGGCTGTTGGCTGCCATCTCAGGCGGTCGTGTCCTGTTTCTGCATGCATGAACCAATCTATCGGATACCAGCACATTTAAGACACACCTTCCTTCCAAAGCCAACACCTGATGGGAAATGTTATTAATAAACAATTAATTTCCCGTCACATGATGGCGATGTGGGGCATATAAGATGGACGCAGTACCTATTTCGCACACACAAATTGACGATGTTACAAAACTAGTAGCAGGCGGCTTGAAATTGGCTTTAAAAAAAGATTGTTACATACAAAGAGAGAGAGAGAGAGAGAGAGAGAGAGAGAGAGAGGGAGAGAGAGAGAGAGGGCTGCAGTTTGCTTTACAGATGACGTACGAACCAGCATAAGATATTTCTTTCCACCATGGAATCTAAAGTCCCCCCTGGCCTTCCTGGCGCAGTTTTCTTGTGATAAACTTCACAAACTGCTTTAGGAGTTATTACATCTGCTTTTTAAGTAATGTGCCGAATATTGTCATGTACATAACTTGAAGATGTCACAGGAACTAAATGTACCACGGCACGAAGTGAGTGAACTTTGCAGTTGATTCAAGAATATTTAAACAATTTGTCATTTAATTACATGTTTTATCCCGAGGAATATCTCCGTCAAACTTAATCAAGGCCTCTAAAAAGAATCACGGTACACTTGTGAAGCCATCCCTGAGACACTGTGAGCGCTTTTGTGGGAGTTACGACATCCTTTGCCACTGTGGCCGAGCGGTTCTAGGCGCTTCAGTTTGGAACCGCGTTTATGCTACGGTCGCAGGTTCGAATCTTGCCTCGGGCTTGGATGTATGTGATGTCCTTAGGTTAGTTAGGTTTAAGCAATTCTAAGTCTAGGGGACTGATGACCTCAGATGTCAAGTATCATAGTGCTTAGAGCCATTTGAATCATTTTGAACCACATCCTTTCCTTGTCTTTGTGGAAAAGCTGCTTTCGGAGTTACTAATCCAATTGAATGTGTCTCTAAATACACATTCAGAAAGATCGCTGCAAACAATTTGCTTCAATTTTGCTATGTATACCACCACACTTGAACACAGACACTAAAAAGATTGCGCCATACTTGTGAAATTTCCCTGAAACACTAAGGCGCTTTTGTGGGAAATACAACAACCTTACCTTGTCTTTGAGCATGAGCTGCTTCAGGAGTTACTGAATCCAATTGAATATGTCTCTAAATATACTTTCAAACAGATCGATACACAGTAATCTGCTTCAGTTTTTCGCTGTATACCGCCACAATTGCACACAGACTCTAAAAAGATCTCGGCGCACTTGCCAAACCTTCCTAAGACACTTCACGCACTTTTGCAACGATCCAATCCGGAGCAGTAGCAGTTGTCATGGCTAGGTGTTGGAGATCACTACCAGTCGGGAATTTGACGTCGCGATTAGGTATTTAAAGTGCTACAGAATTCCTAAATTGATTCTCTCCGCTGCTTTCGGAAGGAGGACGAGGAGGAGGAGGAGGAAAGATTGCAAACCAGACTCCACAACGATGCATCGAGAAGCGCTAAACACGGCACACAAAAAATACGATCTGGTCCGTAGCAGCAGTTGTCATGGTTAGATGTGAGAGACCGCTGAAACACTGGCAGATCCCGCGCACTCATATCCCGAGGTCCACACGCAGTGCGGCAGTCCCCTTTTTATGCCGCCGGTGCCAACGCTCACAGGTCGGTGAAAACCACCACAGCCGTGGACGCGCGTATATGCCAGCGTGCACCACCCCCAGCCATGGAAGGCGCCCGAGGACGATCCGAGTAGTAGGAATTCTGATGCTATCAAAGCGTCCAGTGCAAACACCCGTCATTCAACACACTCTTCTGCTTCTGTCGCTGCTCACTCGGAACACTGATGACTTCGCTAGCCCCCACTACCAAAGACAAGCTCATTCTTCGTAGCTAACAACCCGTCACAGACTAAGCTAATCCATTACTTCTGGCTGCCGATTCCTTGTGACCGCCCACGCAGCCAGCTGCAGTGCACTGCGAAGCAAACAGCTGGAGCCTGGACGTATAGAGTAGTTCTAACCAACTCTACTCCGACATAGACCACCCAGTTTAAAAACTCCACTTTACTGAATCCGAGAAGTGATGTTGTTGACCATAAGACACGAATTTCTCACGCGAAATATAGATTTCTCTCTTTTATACAAGTCGTTTTCGAAGACATGAAATCGGAGCACACACGCTTTTTCACATCGCTGAAGTATCGTTACTTGTTGTGAAAATCTTGTAACAGTATGCCATAGGCTACAATACCTCTAAGTATTCTCTCATCACGTAGGAAAAGATCTTTTCTTACCTGTTACGTCATGCATCACAGGATTACGATATTAAAATTATCTTTGGCCAATGATGGAGTGCTAACATATACCTCCGTCACATGATGCCTCCTGACTTTCGAACTCCCTTACAGTAATCAAATATTTAGTCACCTACGAAGTCTCCTAAGGTAACAACATAGAGAAGCTGTAAATATCAGGTTTATACTGCATATAACTTTATGAATTGAAATGTTGTCAAAAGATATCGGCACAGTACATCAATTCAAGAATGATATCTGTGCTACCCTAGCCATCGCTTCCACTCGCCAAGAGACAAGTCACTAATATCAAACTGATAGGCTGATTAATTAAATTGATCGTGAGACTCACTTTGCTTGGTGAGTGTAGGAGTCAGATTACATTCACCAGGTAGCTCAAGTGAGAATCTCTGAAGGGAAGACAATGTCCTTTTCGAGGAACATTATTGAGAACCAACACTTTAAGCTGACTTCTGAAGAATTCTACCACCGGTAACATACAGATCGCATAAGGACTGCGCTATTAAAAACACGATTACAACGACTATTTTACTGTTGCCCTAAATAAAAAGCGGTCTTGGTTCTACAGGCATACCCAAGAATAGCTGACAGCATTACACTTTCCGATAGAAATGCTGTCTCCAATTTGGAATCAAGTCTACCCATTCAACCACAGATTTGCGTTGGATACTATGGAGATGTCTTTTAATGATTACAGCCACTGCTGACTCATATTTGTGACACTCTCATCTATCGAAAAGAGTCACCTTTCTTTTTTTTTTTCGAACCAATCTGCTACAGAAAAACTTCAGTACGGTTTTTTAGACAGTCCCTCTGCATCTTGTATCTGTTCCTCAGTCTCTGCTCCGCCATTGCTCCAGTTTTGTCGATGTGTTCATCCCAATTTAAGTCGAAACTGAACAGAAGTCGGAGAGCGATATACCTACCACCTTCTGCATCCGATGGAGAAAATTATGAGCTGAGTTAATACGACAGGACCGTGTTTTAACCAATCAGTGGAAATAGGAATATGCTGCCATAATACCACCAGCCACGTAAAATGTGTAAGACGAGAGCCAAACGACGCTTCCTCCTGCAGCAAGAGGTAGTAGAAAAAAAGCTATATGAGCAGTCATGGTGGCGTTTCTTACGAGAAGTTAGGAAGACTCTACATTATATGGAAATTTGGTGAAGGACGAAGATTTTGCTACTTTATTGCGGTCCGTCTCCAAACTACATACAGGTAATGCAGTCTGAAGAAGATCTGCGTCTCTCAGGCTGCATTCATATCTGTCGCCCAAACATTCTCTCTGTCCTCGTTATTTTGAACCATTCAACAGAGAAATAACGTCATCCAGTAGAGAGCTCGATAAGATATTATGCAGTGTGACGCGAAATTGAAGCGTCGCCCATCCACCAGTGTCAGCCCAGTTTGCAGGCGAATATAAGTTTGGCTCTGAGCACTATGGGACTTAACATCTATGGTCATCAGTCCCCTAGAACTTAGAACTAATTAAACCTAACTAAGCTAAGGACATCACACAACACCCAGTCACCACGAGGCAGAGAGAATCCCTGACCCGGCCGGGAATCGAACCCGGGAACCCGGGCGCGGGAAGCGAGAACACTACCGCACGACCACGAGCTGCGGATGAATATAAGTTTAATTTAGTGTTTTGTTTATGTATTTTGTAATATTTGTAATTGTTGTGAATTTTCTAAAGTTTTGTATTTATTTTTATGTTTCATGTACGGAGAGGGCGGCGCAACGAACGGAGACAGCATCTTTACTGCCGGGACCAGAGAGAAAATTGCTGGCCACTATACGTCGCGGGTCGACAGCCAAAGAGCAACAGAAGATCCTGAAACCGAGTTGTTGCGTCGTGCATCTAAAAACTGGAAAAATAAGAATTTGTAACGTTTCTACAACAATGACGTCATAGAAAGTTTAATTATGTTGTAAATGTTCAGTCCTATCTTGTCAAGGCTCAGGTTCACGTCTATATGTAGTATATAGGAAGATAATAAACTAGTGTATACTACAAAAGTTTAAATACGTGTTCCGAGAATTTATTTATGAAGAATTATATTAAGGAAGAAGCATTACTGATTTATTTGACAAGATTGCTAATTTGGACAACGTTCATCGCGAGTTTGAGTCTTAAAAGTTTATTCAATGTGGTTTTAATATTTATTAAAGCAGATAACTTGCATTAATATAATGTCTGAGAAGAAACAAACGACATCTAAATTGAAAAAAGTTTGCGCAAACCAATTGGACTGAGTGACGTAATTCTGCGCATACGACTCAAATGATGATGTTTTAATTACAGTTTCATTCAAGAACCATTCAGAGACAACTTTAAAAAGAATTGAAATAATTTTGAAGTGTTTTGTAACTGACGTAGGTGACGAAGTCTGCACATGGTCATATGTCAAAAGAAAATCATTTATACGAATCTTACGTCGTTACACTACACCGTGGCGACCTTATAAACAGGACTTGTGTGCAACTAAGACACACAGGTACGAAACAAGACATCAAGAGTCCTTCGGAAGTCAACGCGAGTCTTCGTGGAGCCTTCACCAGCCAGCGGCGACTTCGCGAGTGTGGGCATCTGACGGAGCGCACCTAAGCAGTACGATCACGCAGTTATTCCACGAGAAGGCGCATCGGTTGGGCAGCAGCTGAACACTGCAAACCCCGACAACCTTTTTCTCCCTACACTAACAGGCCCAGTACGTCAGCTGGGGGCCTTCCTCCGGCTGGTATTAGAGGTGTTGCTGAGGGCTTCGCCTGTCTACGGTGCGGCCGGCCGTGGATGCAGCCAGTGACGTCTCCGGTATTCGACTCAGCGTCCTGCCGGTTGTGGAAGCGGGGTCGCAGCATTTCAGCGGCTGCATCGACGGCTGTTACTTCTGCAGTCCATAGCAGCACACTGATCACCGAGAACTACAAACTGCTATATTAGTGTACGGTGAGTCCTTTTTAAGTTGGAAGTGGAGTGTTGTACATAGGGAGTGTGCTTTTAATAGGATTGTTGATTACAAGTCCGCGTGTGTAACTAGTTAATATCCCACAATAATGTCGGGAAGTGAAATGTCAGACGAAGAGCAATCTGTGTCTGATAGGAGCATGAGATCCCTTTTTAGGGCGATCGCTAAATTAAAACAATCTAATGGGGATTTTTTAGCTGAATTAAAACAACCTAACGAAGAATCTACTGCTAGATTAAAAGAGGAACTAAAACAGGAATTAAAACAATCTAACGAAGAATCTACTGCTGGATTAAAAGAGGAACTAAAACAGGAATTAAAACAGTCTAACGAAGAATCTACTGCTAGATTAAAAGAGGAACTAAAAAAGGAATTAAAACAATCTAACGAAGAATCTACGGCTAGATTAAAAGAGGAACTTAAAGGGGAGCTAACAAAATCTACAGACAGGTTACAGGACACATCTTAATGAAACCAGTCGAGAATTAAGTGATAAAATAGAGGCTTCTAAAGTTGAAATGCAGGAAAAACTAGTAGAACTTAGTAATAAGATTGCTGATAAATGTAAAAGGTTAGAAGAACATATCCAGGAATCGCGTGAGGAAAAAGCTCGCATGTGAAATGATATTACTGACTTAACCAAGAGACTAGATAATGTCAATGTCTTAGTTGTAAATGAAATAGAGAAAAATAACGATAAGTTACGAGATGAATATTCTATGCAAACAGAAACTGTTTGTAGAGAATTATTAGAATCTATTAAAGATGTTTCTACCAAACCTGTAGAGACTTCTTCAATAGATCATGTAGAATTAGAGACATTACCTCATCGAGTAGAAAAAGATCATACTGAAATAGAAAAGATGAAATTTTTGATTACCGAAATATGCAGTAACCTTGAGACTTCCAAAGATAATAACATTGACGAAGGTACAGAGCGTTCACATCGTGAACACAGTGAAGAATCGATATTAGCTAACCGTGTGTCCAATACAGAAATGCGAATTCAGGAAATTACTAAACGGTTATTGGAATTAGATAATAATGAAAACGTTTCATGTAGTAGAAGTAATAACGTAATCAGAGACAACAGTCGCATCGTGTTTGCTAGCTCGGACGACAACAATACAAATAAAGAAATCACGGCAAGCAAATCCGACGCAACTCCGTCTCTGCAATCTAAACAAAATCCAACTATGTCTCTCGCAGAATGTTGGGATGATATAACGACAAATTCAAATGTAGCAAGTCGATTTCCTGTATTCAAAGCAGGAGGCGAACGTCACCCTATAATCTTTATAAAAGCTTTTGAAACTTCATTATCTCCTAAATGGAGTAATGAAAAACGGATTCAATTTGTAATAGGACATTTAGAAGCAGAAGCTGCGGAATGGGCAGTACTGCATAGAACTGAATTTAGGGACTGGGATGATTTTGTTAAGCAGTTTAAACAAAATTGTTGGTCAAGAGGAAAACAACAACACTTAACTTTAGAGTTGTTATACCCTCCTCCATATTCTAAACGGTGGGGAGGTTATAGGAATTATTTCGAATGGCATTTAAACCGTGCTAAATTAATTGAAGAACCAATTACTGAAAGTCATCTAATACGAGTCCTAATTAGTAGGTTACCGTATTATGTAAAGGAAAGAAAAATGTTACTCTACGAATTGTCCATCCGAACGAGAAAAGGAAGACCTTGTATTAGTACGATCAATAAGGAATGTAGAAAATTCTTCTTTATCTTTGAAGGTCCATATGTTGTTCATAAGATTGTACATCCCAAAGCGTTACTTCTTATGGAACCTTCATCAGGTGTAATTAAAGGATTATATAGTGTCGATCAAATTAAACCCTTCATTCCTAAATAAGTTAATATTTAGTATATGTTACATACGGACAAGCGTTCATAGTTAATTCATGTGAAGTTTTTCGTGATAGTTACGTGTTATTTTAAAGAAATGACAGGAAGTTTAAACAAGTATTCTACAATAATCTACCGGTACTTCAAAAAGGGAAAGATAAGTAAAAGGGGATTTATATGGAAGAAATTTTTGTTATTAGGTCAGAAGGAATTTTGTATATTTTATATTTACTCGAATAGTAGGAACCAAAGGGGATGGTTAATAATTTTAGGGACCATGGACGTCCAGAGCTATATGGCTCACGAGAACATAGCAGAGTGCCTTTAATAGAGATTTGTAATAGTGTTAATATAGAACACACCAAACGGAGCTCTCTCGCTTGTTTCTCCTAAATAAATTGCCATTACCCAACAAAGTGACCGAAGGTACAGAAAGCCGTGCCGAGATTCTAAAGAAAGTTTTGCTTGATTTCTTCTTGACCTCATGCATAAATAAAGCATTATGGAAAAGAACGACGCAAAGTAAATAGTACTATTAGTTATAGTGAGAAACTTATTAGTAATATATATTTTGGAAAGAATAACTCTATTAAATGAATAAGACTGAAACTAACCTATCACAATTTGAACGCTCTGTCCTAATGTAACAACGTTAAAGAACGTACTAAATTA
The DNA here is from genome assembly GCF_021461385.2 of Schistocerca piceifrons. Classification (NCBI taxonomy): domain Eukaryota; kingdom Metazoa; phylum Arthropoda; class Insecta; order Orthoptera; family Acrididae; genus Schistocerca; species Schistocerca piceifrons. Next base: position 150,550,485 of record NC_060138.1, on the reverse strand, counting down.
TTATTTACTAGCAACTATTAAATGAAAAGGAGTAATCTCCATATATTCGGCTATGAATTACCATAATAGCACAATTAAAAGTAAATGACAAATAGTCACAACAATATCGTCATAAAAGGATTGAATCTATCTAAGAGCAAGGACTTTAGATTACGGAAAATGTGAGAAAAATGTATAATATTAACAGTTAAATATTGTATATAGAAGAAGTTTTATTTTCGGTTATAACCTGACAAACTGAGCTTGTAGGTGGAGTATGTAGTGGGACGCGAAATTGAAGCGTCACCCATCAACCAGTGTCAGCCCAGTTTGCAGGTGAATATAAGTTTAATTTAGTGTTTTGTTTATGTATTTTGTAATATTTGTAATTGTTGTGAATTTTCTAAAGTTTTGTATTTATTTTTATGTTTCATGTACGGAGAGGGCGGCGCAACGAACGGAGACAGCATCTTCACTGCCGGGACCATAGAGAAAATTGCTGGCCACTATACGTCGCGGGTCGACAGCCAAAGAGCAACAGAAGATCCTGAAACCGAGTTGTTGCGTCGTGCTTCTAAAAACTGAAAAAATTAGAATTTGTAATGTTTCTACAACAATGACGTCATAGAAAGTTTAATTATGTTGTAAATGTTCAGTCCTATCTTGTCTAGACTCAGGTTCACGTCTATATGTAGTATATAGGGAGATAATAAACTAGCGTATACTACAAAAGTATACGTGTTCCGAGAATTTATTTATGAAGAATTATATTAAGGAAGAAGCATTACTGATTTATTTGACAAGATTATTAATTTTGACAACGTTCATCGCGAGTTTGAGTCTTAAAAGTTTATTCAATGTGATTTTAATATTTATTAAAGCAGATAACTTGCATTAATATAATGTCTGAGAAGAAACAAACGACATCTAAATTGAAAAAAGTTTGCAAACCAATTGGACTGAGTGACGTAATTCTGCGCATACGACTCAAATGATGATGTTTTAATTACAGTTTCGTTCAAGAACCATTCAGAGACAACTTAAAAAAGAATTGAAATAATTTTGAAGTGTCTTGTAGCTGACGTAGATGACGAAGTCTGCACATGGTCATATGTCAAAAGAAAATCATTTATACGAATCTTACGTCGTTACACTACAATTGCTGTGTCTCTGTCTTCTGATATACTGAAAACAAATACCGTCTGTGCGTCAGCATTGACCATATGTGGTGATCGCATTAAAAAAAAGTGTATTGACCTACTGGAGCAGGTGGCCAGTGACCGAAGTCGTTCCCACAGACCAGTATAAAGTTTCATTGCCTGTACTGTAGGAGGACCATATCCGATAGACTCTGTCGCAATTCCCCATATTCTATAGCTGCGGTGTGTTTGCTCTGTTTTCTGTATGTCTGTGTCTGTACATCTACCTTCAAATCCTATCCTGAGCATGGTATATTGAGGTTCCTCTTCCAAACATCGTTCCGGATATAACAGATGGCAGATCCACACTCAGACACTAACTGTGGTCTACTCTGAGTCATGGGAGCTATCTGTGAAATATCTAAAGACACAGACATACTGGAAACAGAGAAAATGTACTGCAACTGTATAATATGTGTCTGGAAGCGATTGGAAGCATTTGAATATAGTGTTATACTCTGCCGTCCGACCAGAAAAATATTTCATTTACGCTAGGTGTTAACAACTGTACTACATTTATAAGCAATTTTAGAATACATTGCGAGAAGCGATGTCATGGTCCCATGTGCAGAAGTGACATAAAGTCGATGAAGTTACGAAAAATACGGAAAATACGTATAAACTGGGGAAAAATTGACCAAAATTCAAGGGAAACTGAGGACGTATGAGGGAGTACTTGATTGTCTTCTGCTTGGTGCAGGAAAATTCTTGTACATGGGAACAAGTATGCGACAGCAAGAGGAATATGAGAAAGATCACAAGCCTAGGTGTGACTGCAAAGTTAGCGGCAACACCCATAAAAAATTTTATAAAGAGTTAAAGAGGGCTGTATTACCAGCTGGGGTAACTGTAATATACAGCTACAGGATGGATCCCATGTTTGCATGTTTGACCGTGTGCAAGACTGTAGAGGTGTTTCAAACCTTGACAGTCAGCGTTTACAATGTGCTTCTCTGCACTCTCCACCAATCACAACCATGCGGTGTCAGCTAACAAATGCCTTACAAACAGTTGCTGTATAGTTTTTTAATAACATTCTGCGAGGTGCATTCAAGTTCTAAGGCCTCCGATTTTTTTTCTAATTAACTACTCACCCGAAATCGATGAAAGTGGCGTTACTTCTCGACGTAATCGCCCCGCAGACGTACACGTTTTTCACAACGCTGACGCCATGATTCCATGGCAGCGGCGAAGGCTTCTTTAGGAAAATCGCTGAGGCAATAGCAGCACAGCTGGTGAATGTGCGGCCACGGAGAGTGTCTTTCATTGTTGGAAAAAGCCAAAAGTCACTAGGAGCCAGGTCAGGTGAGTAGGGAGCATGAGGAATCACTTCAAAGTTGTTATCACGAAGAAACTGTTGAGTAACGTTAGCTCGATGTGCGGGTGCGTTGTCTTGGTGAAACAGCACACGCACAGCCCTTCCCGGACGTTTTTGTTGCAGTGCAGGAAGGAATTTGTTCTTCAAAACATTTTCGTAGGATGCACCTTTGGAACGCAATGGGTAAGGATTACGCCCTCGCTGTCCCAGAACATGGACACCATCATTTTTTCAGCACTGGCGGTTACCCGAAATTTTTTTGGTGGCGGTGAATCTGTGTGCTTCCATTGAGCTGACTGGCGCTTTGTTTCTGGATTGAAAAATGGCATCCACGTCTCATCCATTGTCACAACCGACGAAAAGAAAGTCCCATTCATGCTGTCGTTGCGCGTCAACATTGCTTGGCAACATGCCACACGGGCAGCCGTGTGGTCGTCCGTCAGCATTCGTGGCACCCACCTGGATGACACTTTTCGCATTTTCAGGTAGTCATGCAGGATTGTGTGCACAGAACCCACAGAAATGCCAACTCTGGAGGCGATCTGTTCAACAGTCATTCGGCCATCCCCCAAAAAAATTCTCTCCACTTTCTCGATCATGTCGTCAGACCGGCTTGTGCGAGCCCAAGGTTGTTTCAGTTTGTTGTCACACGATGTTCTGCCTTCATTAAACTGTCGCACCCACGAACGCACTTTCGACACATCCATAACTCCATCACCACATGTCTCCTTCAACTGTCGATGAATTTCAGTTGGTTTCACACCACGCAAATTCAGAAAACGAATGATTGCACGCTGTTCAAATAAGGAAAACGTCGCCACTTTAAGTATTTAAAACAGTTCTCATTCTCGCCGCTGGCGGTAAAATTCCATCTGCCGTACGGTGCTGCCATCTCTCGGACGTATTGACAATGAACGCGGCCTCATTTTAAAACAATGCACATGTTTCTATCTCTTTCCAGTCCAGAGAAAAAAAATCGGAGGCCTTATAACTTGAATGCACCTCGTACTGTATGTCTACCGAGGTAATAGTGATATATGCAAGTTGACTGTTGTCTTTGATGCCTTCTTGGAAAAGAGAGTCATCTGCATCTAAAGAAGTCATGGTCTGCGTTAAAAGATGATAGAAAGTAGATGGTGTGATCGGTTGAGAGCAGTTGTAACGAGGTATGATTTAATGGTAGACTGATGACGCATTCTAGAGAGAGGGAGATGTTTCTGCAGGTCATTTACACGCATTGAACCATTTTTGTCGTTGTTCTATCGGGGTGCATAAGTTGCATGGCATAACCTGTGATCGATTCATATAGAACTACGTGTTCTGTGTGTGAGTTAGAGCACAATCTACCTACAATCGTTAACTGTAGACCTCTCCGTATCATCAGTCATTACAGAACATCCAGCTGATGTGTGACGAAACATACCCATCGGTGGAAAACCTGAATAGGTACCATCCTCTAGATGAACGAAGATGTGCCTGGAGTACTCCATTTCTCTGTCACATCCTGGACATAAATCGAGACTTCCGTTTCATATAGGTACGAAGTGATTGTTACTACACTTGTCATGTTCGTCCTACCCAAAATGCATGCATGTGGATCATCGGGGAGAGGGCAAGTCAGAATTTTTTAGTAGGTTGGCTTATAAGACGCGCCAATATTCTCGTAGAAAATCAACAGCTCATGGGTATGTCAGCAATTTGACCATATACAGATTGAAAACTGTGGAAAAATATTAAAAAATAGTTCAAACGGCTCTGAGCACTATGGGACTTAACATCTGTGGTCATCAGTCCCCTAGAACTTAGAACTACTTAAACCTAACTAACCTAAGGACATCACATACATCCAGGCAGACAACCTGCGACCGTAGCGGTCACGCGGTTCCAGACTGAAGCATCTAGAACCGCACGGACACACCGGCCGGCAAAAATATTAAAATTCATGAACTAAAAAAAATTCGCGGAAAACATGGTATAATCAGGAAAAATTTATGTGAAATACGTAAAAACTGAGAGAAATGCGGTGAGATATGTAAAATCGCGAAAATCTAGTAAAATTACGGAAATTCACTGAGAATACATAAAAATAGAGAGAAGTACCATGAAATGAGTATTGAGCAAAATCAATAAAACTGCATGCTCTGGAGGAAGATAAGACTGTTACATCTTCTCTGGCTACTGATTGTGGTGTTTATTTCCTCTTAAGATGTCACTATTTCTTCACATGCGTTTTCGGCTGCCGGAGATCATTTTATAGGACTGTTGTGAACATATAATAGTTTCCGAACCGTAATCGGCCTTGAACTTCGTAAAAAACAGGCGTCATACACCGAGAGTTTTTGTTTTACAAGGAATCGATGTTTCATTTGCTGTGCAAGGTAGTAGTTTTATCACTTTGCGCTTTGTCGCCATAGTTTATCGTAGAGAAACTTTTAGAGAGAATGTATGTCATGTGCTGGGAATATATTTCTTACATTGGTATATTAACAGGGTTGCATTCCACATGACTAATAGGTCGGAGACCGCACCGCTCTAGCATTATAGCGTGTTTTAAGTGCAGAACAGTGTATCCTTAGAAATGCATGTGTTTATGTTCCACGATCATTTCTCTCTTACCAATACCGTCTTGGTACTGACCTCAGACACTAGAACAATACTTCAAAATTGATAGCGCGTTTATTTATGTAAAATGCTTCAAACTACGTCTGTCTGGAGCTCCATCACGCATAAACCACACGTTTCTTTTTCCTAACTGTCTGTTATATATCATTACAACACTCTCATATCTACTATACAACAATTAGGGGTGCTAACCTCCTCGACATGCGCGCATTTGAAGAAATGTTGTGCACTTGGACGGGCGTCCTTAGTAAGACAGATGTGTAACAATCTCGACTGAACAGTAGTTATGGACTCTCCTCGTTCTGTTCCTTCACGAGAATTGGAATGTAGTAGTCTACTTCTGGTCAGCTGTAAATTAAATCAGCGACTGTGTTGCAGTAAGGCTTGGTCAAGGGCAACGTAAGGAGATCTTTCAGTCTCTAACTTTATCCTAAGAATGTGAGAATGCTCTGTGACTCCCATCCACATAGGGAAAATGGGCGATTGTAATCGTGAATTTCGCACTATGATCGAAGTGTTAGAAATATGTAGATCAGTATAGGATGACGTCTAGTATACTTCAGTATGTATATATTCGAGAATTTACCATGAGTGGATATACTGTCCAGTCATCTATCTACATTCGCAATCTAGTACAAGGCACTCAAGAAGTGCTTATTTAGCGATGATACAGCAACTGGGAAGCAAGCTGCCATGTCATTGGTCAGCAATGAAATTACGGGAAAATTGGTAAAATTGCTAAGATTGATGGCCCTATCAACTGTGGTGCTTATTGTGGTACATAGACGGTATCTTTCCCATCCCATCCATGCACTGATACATTGTTGATTACCACATAATGATAAACTGACATCACTTGCTTGAGATGGAAAGAGTGCCTTAGAGGGAGCAACACCTTTCAGGGGTGGCCTGCACTGAAATAGTGATGTATACACGACTGAAATAAGAGGAATCAATCAAAACAGAACACTGAGACCTCTGCTGCCCAACCACTGTGAAAGACGAGATTAAATGTAGAGGTCATCAATCACCTTCGGGCAGGTGTTTGGAATTGCTCCACAGTGCTACAAAACTCCTTCAGTTTACGTATGTTGTGACGTCTACTGCATTTTTTTCAATAAGAAACAGCCTCTTTCTTTTATGTCAATCATCCTGTGTGTTGTCGTAGAAGCAGCAACATAATTTACACCATGCAATGTCCAGTTTTCTGTGAGAGCCAATGGATCAATACGTGTTAATGTCAGTTTAGAACAAGATACAGCATGAAGTTGCTCCAGAAAAAAATGGATTGCAATGTAGAAAGCTGTAGTCATACACTGCTTTGATGTGTTACAGCAGAAAAAACAATGTATCAAGCAACAACTCACAGATCCTCTCTTGTGACTGCTGGTATCGTCCTCCTACAGCACAGGCCGTGAAACTTTATGGTCTGTGGGAACGACTTCAACCACTGGCCACCTGCTCCAATGGGCCAATACATTTATATTTAATGGGTTATCACATGTGGCCAATGCCAGCACGCAGACGGTATTTGCTTTCAATATATCGGAAGACAGAGCCACGGTAATATCTTATCAACTTCCGTACCAGATGATGTTAGTGGAGTTTTTATATTTCATAGTTTTCTCTGTTGGATGGTACAAAATAACGAGGTTAGAGAGAATGTTTGGGAGACAGATATGAATGTACCCTGAGAGATGCAGCTCTCCTTCAGATTGCAGTTCCTGTATGTAGTTTGGAGACGGACCGCAATGCAGTAGCAAAATCCTTGTCCTTCATCCAGTTTCCATATAATGTAGAGTCTTTTCTCCATCGGATGCAGAAGGTGGTAGATATATGGTTCTCCAACTTCTGTTCAGTTTCAACCTAAATTAGGATGAACACATCGACAAAACTGGACCAATGGCGGAGCAGAGACTGAGGAACGACACGAGATGGAAAGACTGCCTAAAAAACTGCGCTGGAGTTTTGCTGTAGCAGATTGGTTCGAAAATAAGAGAAAGGTGACTCGTTTCGAGATATGAGAGTGTCACAAGTGTAAGTAGGCTGTTTATGTTTTCTTATTGGCAACGTTACGTAGCGCTCAATATGAAAATCACTGGCTGTGCTGTGTGCAGTCTGGGGCTAGTTTGCATTGTTGTCTGCCATTGTAGTGTTGGGCAGCGGCAGCTGGCTGTGAACAGCGCGTAGCGTTGCGCAGTTGGAGGTGAGCCGCCAGCAGTGGTGGATGTGGGGAGAGAGATGGCGGAGGTTTGTAATTTGTCATGAACTGATATATATATTATGACTTGTGATGATATCAAGGTAAATACATTGTTCGTTCTCTATTAATATCTTTCATTTGCTAACTATCCCTATCAGTAGTTAGTGCCTTCCATAGTTTGAATCTTTTATTTAGCTGGCAGTAGTGGCGCTCGCTGTATTGCAGTAGCTTGAGCAGCGAAGATTTTTGTGAGGTAAGTGATTTGTGAAAGGTATAGTTAAATGTTAGTCAGGGCCATTGTTTTGTAGGGAATTTTGAAAGTCAGATTGCGTTGCGCTAAAAATATTGTGTGTCAGGTTAAGCACAGTCCTGTATAAATTGTTCAAAGGGTACGTTTCATATGGCGACCCTATAGTCTACATTCCCGGCAAGGAGAACATTGTTGCGGACGCACTGTCACGCGCACCGGCTGGGCTTGAGAAAAGTATCACAGAAGGCAACCTCCAGAAAAATTTCAGTATTCTTTACATTCAGAAAGTCGCCTTTGAAAACTTCATCACCACATCTTTAAAGGACATTGCTCATGAACAAGATAAAGATCCGATTTGGAAGGACATCAAGAGCAAATGGCATGAAAAGACACACACACAGATTCGGCATTATTACCTGGTTAGAAACAACATACTCTTCAAACGCTGCACTGTTGATGACAAGCTATGGGTACTTTGCATTCCAGACGATTTTGTTAATAAGCTCATTTGGTACATTCATTTCAGCTACGCACATTTTGGCCCACGAAAATGTTATCATATTCTTCGAACGACTTGTTATTTTAACAATATGGAAAAAAGAATTCGAAGAGTCTTGTCTATTTGTAAACTTTGTCAAAAGGCGAAACCATCTACTGTCTCACATCGTGCTCCGTTGTTTCCTATTATTCCTTCTAAATTAAAAGAATTTGCGGCTGTTGATCTCTTGGGACCGCTTGTCAGAACATCTAATGGATTTTCGTACGTTCTAGTCGCTGTTGAACTTACTTCAAAATTTGTTTCTTTCACACCGTTACGTAAAGCCACTGGACGGTCTGTATCCAACGCCTTTGTTAAAAATTTCTTACGTGAAGTTGGACACGTTAGCAAAGTCATTTCAGATAACGGACCGCAATTCAGATCTGCTGTTTGGTCACGTATGCTTCGCAACCATAAAATCAAACCTGTTTTTATTTCATTGTACTCACCACATTGTAACCCCTCCGAACGGATTATGAAAGAAATCAATAAGCTTTGTAGACTTTATTGTCACAGAAAGCATCAGCATTGGGACAGATATTTACACTTATTTCAAAACGTGCTGAATGAAATGCCTCACGACTCCACTGCTTTACCACCTACTCTTGTACTGAAGAATGAAGAACCACCGAACAGAATCAGAGAGCTTGTACCTTTCCCGAATACACGTAAACTTCGACACAAAGACATAATTGATTTGGCTCTTAAAAATATAAAATCTACAGCAGACAAAAGGAGAAAACTACACGGTAAAGCAAATGCAAAGAAGTTGTATATTGGTCAGAAAGTTCTCATTAAAGCTCATTCATTGTCACATAAGAAGAAACACTTGAGTCACAAATTCTTTCTAGTTTACAATGGACCTTACAGAATCCGACGTATACCACATGATAATTGCGTTGAAGTTGAAACTCTGCGTACTAGGAAGAGTAAAGGTTTACACCATATTTCACATGTAAAACCGTTTATTGAAAGATAATCTGCTTTTTAACTTTGTCTTTGCCATAAAACGTTTCACTTCACGTTACTAGTATGCTTTAGAAACTGTTACCATGCAACAATGTTTGAAGTTCAATATCCAGCCAAGAACCAAGAGAAATTATTTAAACAGAAATTACGAATGCATTGTTATTGCGAACAGACGACACAGTGTAATTGTGTGTGTACATTCTTGCTTGTTAGTTGTACGATTAGAACATTTACCAGTACTCCTAATGAGATTTTAATGCAACATTTTGGTTTACTTGAAAATACATTCCGGATTTAAAGTACTTTCTGAGAGATACCAGATGACACAGAGGTTAGTTTATGTGACAGCTACACGATTTTTATCACGACGCTACTAATGAGTGACAATTTACAATGTTGCTTTTGCAGTGTATCTGTTTTATATCTGCACAGTTTTCTGAATTCTTCTAGGAAGAAAAACATGTTTTAGTAGTAACTTTTGTGGTATAGCAACAATGAGATAGCCTTTTTCGTGGCATAACAATACGTTACTGTACAGTACTTTCCCCATCACGGCAATAAGCGTAATAACTAAGATATCTATACGTAAAGCATTTCACTTTTGTGTATCATGAGGTAAGTACATTGACTTTAGCAGAACTTTGCTTACAGAGGACGATAACTACGACAGTTCCACAGAATTATCTTACAGCAAGACGCGCATTTAGCGCTACAGGACACGCATTTGAGTGATTAATCTTATACTTAAAACACTTATTTTCAAAGATTTTTTAATTACAAAGAAAGTTTTCCGTGATACATTTCATTCCATTGCTGTAATTTGTAACACCTGAGGGTATAATTACATTAATCCTCAGGGGGGTACACGCTTACTTTGTGTACCATGTGTTTGGCAAGCACAAGGAGCCCTAGCTAATATGGTATTTGCTTATACAACTTTACACATCGGTACCATATTTCTCTAACACACAAATTACACAGCTATCCGATCATTTAACTGAGAGAGACAAACATTTATTTTTACTATATCAGTGACAGATGTTTACGTAATTACACAGTTGGATAACTTCACACTTATGAAACTGTATTTTGTCTGTACTTTGTAAACTGTTCATATTTTTTCGGAATCATTGTGATACTATGAGATCTTTGAATGATGTATTTGGTATGAGATCATGATTTTTAAAGTACGTTTGAGGTAGATGACACTATTTAAATGAGCAGAGAATTCTTTTTAGGCTTGGAAATTATTGGAGGAAGTTACGACGATTTTGAGATTTGACTGAGGTGTTATGATGTTATTATTACGACGACGATGTGTATTATGTTGTTGAGGAATGTTTATTATGCTACGTATTTCTCATGATGAAATATTGAAGAAGTGTCGACGAATATGTATATGTATAATGAGGTAAGGAATAATGAGTAGTGTTTAGGGACTCTGATTTATGAAAAGGATGTTGGAAACCAAGAAACGTACTTTAAGAGTTATGAAATGTGTGTGTATATTCGTGAATGTATTACAATGCAGACGAAAATTTTTTTTTGGACACTGTTATATCAATAGCATTTTGTTTCTACAGATTTGTAACGCAAATTCTTGACCTGTGAAATATCTTTATATGCGACTGTCTCTGTAGCGGAAACTGCTGTCGTAAATATTTCCGTAAGAAAGTTAACGGACCACCTACACATAATGCGTCGTGGGCACCCAGTTGTGTCAGATGCCTGGAGAAAAAGCCATTAGCGCGTGCCTTTCAGAGCACAGGAAAACACCTGGAGAACAAGCCATTAGGGTGTGCCTTTCATCGCTAATGCGACACCCTCGTTACTTGAAAACATATGATTACTCGCACTTTGTGCTAATTGCTGAAATGCTTATGAATTGATGGGAAATATTCGTACATCTGCAAACCTGATAATGACAAGTGTCTTTCTATGAGAGTTGAGAGCTACTGACTTACGAAATGCCACATGACTATTGAATGATGTTTTTATGCTTTGGTTTGCGTAATTGCTTATTTCACTTGATATCTGGTTTCCAGCTGTGTTGCAGCATTGCTTTTATAAAATGAAATGCATTTGCTAATGTGAACACTTTCTGTCAACAGATCTATTAAATAATTATTTTATGATCCACATTCTTTAAAAAAGGAGCACTTGGAAAGGAAAGAACAATAAGAAGGAACTAGTAACTGCATTCATAATTTTCTTTTCAAGTAATTGGTAACTTTTTGGTAGAATAACTTTGGTGCACCACTTTAATTACATAGACATTAAGATGTGAATATACATTTCCCTTATCTGCATTGTTGTTTTTACTGTAATATTTTTTCTTCTTGAGCTATGTCATGTTTAGATATAAGCTGCTGTTTGCCAGGCATAGTGCTACGGAACTTTAATTTGTGTTACTCTGCTAAGCCAATTTTACTACTCATTGATTTTTCATGTTGCTGCACATTGGCTCATATTAGTTGTAATTTTGCATTTTATCTGTTAATTTAGATTTACGGTAGCTTGCTTTGCAATTTTCCAATTTTTTAGTAATTGCTGTTTATATTAATTGTTATGTGATGCTGCATTGCCTCGTCCCTTAGTTTAGCATCTGAGCTCAGTAGATTTAAGTTAGCTTAAGAGGGGGTAGCCTCTAAGAGAATGAGTTGCGATGAATTGGAAGAAATGCATTGAGAAAACAGGTTTAGGTAGGATTTTCTTGGAAATAAATGTTGAGGTAAGAAATGTGTGAACATATAAATACAGAAAGCATGCTTAGATAGAATTTTTTTTGATGGAAACAAAGGATGAAATAAGAGGAAAGATATATGAAGTTTTGGGTTGGACTGCAGTACCAAATGTTACACTGAAAACAACCCTGTCCTTTCCTATTGGTGTTATCCCACTATGTGTTTGTGTACCCTTGAGTATTTGTTTTCTTCCTGTCTCTGTGTACTGTTTCATAGAATTTTTTTCTCTTCTAATACTAAGCTATATTCATTATGAGGAGGAATACTGTTATCCTCAAATATAAGTTGCATTAATAATATGTTATTTTCTTTGTAAAGTTGTTTACAATTCTGTTCTGTTTCAATGTTCATGTGTGAAATTAATGTTTCGAAACCTATTCTCATTATTTTATGTATGTACTTATGTCACTATTTTTGTAACACTCATGTATATGTTTATTTCTATTCTTTTGTAAAGCCTGTACTACAAATGTTATCTGTATTATTATGTTTTTAATGATGTATTTTGTACCTTTGTAATTGTATTCTTATGTTATAAAATTTTAATTGTCACCAGTTCATGACATTATTAACTTGTTAGTTACATTTCACTGCACACGTTTCTGTTGGTCATAGTATGTGGACAATATATGAGAAGTAGGGACTGTTAGTGTTTGCACGTGTGTTAATAACTCAGCAAGGGACTGGATAACAGCATTGCTGGTTCTAAGGACAATTTCAAAAACTTTGTGAGTGCACAGGTGGTGGTTTATGGACTTGCTATATTATCCGCAAGACTCTTCAATGGTAATTGTGCACCTGCACAGTCACAACAGATGGCTGCTGGCCATCTCTTCAAGGACTACAGTGGGTCTACATCTTTGATGATCCATCAATAGCATTATTTCTACAAGGACTGCAGTGGGTCTGCACCTCTGGTGGCCCACCAATACCATACTCTCTACCAGGACTACGGTGGGTCTGCTCTGTGATGACCTACCTACCAATATTCATCAAAACTTCGACTGACTCTGCAGTGGGTTTGCTCTGTTGTGACCCAATACTTGTCTGCATGTCGAGAGTCAGCACTGTCTTTCCGTTAGAAGGACAACACTACTTCTTCAAGACTGCATGGAAATCCACTACTTCCGTGTGCATTTTCTTTTATTGCTCAGACTTTGAGAAAAACACTGCTATTCTACTGTAATGAATGATCAGGACTATCTTTATAAACTGTGAGAAAATTTTAGCTTTTGACCAACATTGTATCAATAAGTGTGTGCATTTGATTTCTTTGTTATTGTAATTATGAAAAATTTTATCAAATCATTATTGGCCACTGCCCAAAAAAAATTTTGTAAAATTTTTTGTGAGGAGCATGGGGGCTATGTAAGTAGGCTGTTTATGTTTTCTTATTGGCAACGTTACGTAGCGCTCAATGTGAAAATCACTGGCTGTGCTGTGTGCAGTCTGTGGCTAGTTTGCATTGTTGTCTGCCATTGTAGTGTTGGGCAGCGGCAGCTGGCTGTGAACAGCGCGTAGCGTTGCGCAGTTGGAGGTGAGCCGCCAGCAGTGGTGGATGTGGGGAGAGAGATGGCGGAGGTTTGTAATTTGTCATGAACTGATATATATATTATGACTTGTGATGATATCAAGGTAAATACATTGTTCGTTCTCTATTAATATCTTTCATTTGCTAACTATCCCTATCAGTAGTTAGTGCCTTCCATAGTTTGAATCTTTTATTTAGCTGGCAGTAGTGGCGCTCGCTGTATTGCAGTAGCTTGAGCAGCGAAGATTTTTGTGAGGTAAGTGATTTGTGAAAGGTATAGTTAAATGTTAGTCAGGGCCATTGTTTTGTAGGGAATTTTGAAAGTCAGATTGCGTTGCGCTAAAAATATTGTGTGTCAGGTTAAGCACAGTCCTGTATAAATTGTTCAAAGGGTACGTTTCACAAGTATGATTCACCAGTGGCTGTAATCGTTAATAGACATCTCCACAGGATCCAGTGCAAATCTGTGGTTCAATGGGTAGACTTGATTCCAAATAGCAGACATCATTTCTACCAGAAAGCGTACTGCTATCAGAGATTCTTGTGTAGGCCTGTATAACCATGACCGCTTTTTATGCAGGGCAACAGTAACATATCGTTGTGATCGTGTTTTTAATAGCGGAGTCCTTACGCGAAATTTATGTTGTTGGCGGTAGAATCCTCCTGCAATCAGCTTAAAATGTTTGTTCTGAATAGCGTTCCTCGAAAAGGTCTTCCCTCCAGGAGTTCTCATTTGAGCTACACTCGCCAAGAAAAGTGAGTCAAATGATCAATTTGATTAATTAGGCTATCAATTTGGTATTAGTGACTTGCCTCCTGGCGAGTGGAAGCGATGGTTAGGTTACCATAGATATGATTCTTGAGTTGAAGCGCTGTGGCGATATCTTTTAACGATATTTTAATGTCCCACCTACACGGGGAGGTTCAACCATCGTAATAAAATATGATGTATTACCTAATTCAGCCTTCCATGGCTGGGGGTGTTGCACTCTGGCATACATATTTCCAAGTCTGCAGCTTCAGACGCGGCAGCGGTTTTCACCGACCTCTGAGCATTGGTGCCAGCGGCGTAAGAAGGGATTGCCGCACTGCGTGTGGACCTCGGGATATTAGTGCACGAGTTCTGCGAGTGTTTAGCGATCTCTGACATCTAGCCATGACAACTACTGCTACGGACTGGATCGTGGATTAAGAGTGTCGCGTTTAGTGCTTCTCAATGCATCTTGCACTGTCTTGCAGTTATATTTGCTGTTGTCTCTATCCTGCCATGCAGTAGGCTCTTCCTCCGCTTCGTCTTACCCTACCTTCCGAAAGTAGTGGAGAGAATAAGTTTAGGAATTCTATTGTACTTTAAATACCCAATCGCGACGTTAGATTCCCGACTGGTAGTGATCTCCAACACCTAGCCATGACAACTACTACTGCTATGTATTGGATCGTTGCAAAAGTGAGTGAAGTGTCTTGGGAGGTATCACAAGTGTGCTGCGCTCTTTTTAGAGTCTGTGTTCAAGTGCGTCATTACGCATCGCAAAACTGAAGCAGACTACTGCGCAGCGATCTTTCTGAAAGTGTATTTAGAGACATATTCAATTGAATTTAGTAACGCCCCAAGCAGCTTGTGCTTAAAGACAAGGGAAAGATGTGGAATTTCCTACGAAAGCGCGCCATGTGTTCAGGAATGGCTTCACTAGTGTGCCGCAATCTTGATCCATGTTCAAGTGTGATGGTGGTATTCCGCGGAATAAAATGTGTAATTACATTGCAAATTGTTTAAGTATTCTTATGTCATCAGCAAAGCTCATTCTCTTTGTGCGGTGGTATATTTAGTTATTGTGACGTTTCAAGTTATGTATGTGACAATATTCTACACGTAACTTAAACACTAGATGTAATAACTCCTGAAGCAGTTCGTAAAGTCTACCACAAGAAAAGTGCACCAGAAATACTGGGGGCAGTTTAGAGACCGTGGCGTAATGAAATATCTCATACTAGTTACTATGCCATCTGCAAACAGCTTTCTCTCTCTCTCTCTCTCTCTCTCTCTCTTCTCTCTCTCTCTCTTTGTACGCAATGATCTTCTTTTTAAAGTGTATTTTGAGTCAGCTACCGCATCCACCTTATATCCCCTACATCACGATCATGTAACCGGAAATTAATTATTTATTAGCTTCAGCAGTATTTCAGGATCGATTCCCAGGCAGGTATTTGCTTTGGAAGGAAGGCATCTCTCGCATGCACTGGTATCCTTACATGATCGGAATGAAAAAGAGTCGCAATTGTTTAAATATTTCATATACCACCTTGTATCCCATAAATTGTTTAAATAAACAATATTACACACATTGTCTAAATCGTTTATATATAATTCCATACTCTGCAATCGATTTCCCACCAAATTCTTTACATAAATAAATAAACTATATTCCAGACACATCGTTGTGTCCCATAAATGTTTTAAATAAACCATATTCCACACATTGTCTAAATTATTTAAACAACATTCCACATACTGCAATTGATTTCCCACCAAATGGGCAGTCAACTGAATCTTTTTCCCACAAATTTCCAGCTGGGGGAGGGGAGGGGAAGGCTGGGGGCTTTCCAGAGGGGGATTGGTTAATTAATTGATCGATTAAAGTAATTAGTCAATCACATTGATATCAAAAGTGTGTTTGTTTTGATCAGGGGCGTTCCCAGGAAGATGGGCGAGGAGGTGGGAGAGGGGACGGACGGGGGTTTCTTAGAAAACATGTCTAACTTTGCTGCAACAACTTCGATATTTTGCTTTGGTTTGAGTTACAAATCGAAAGAAATCAACTCAAAAATATCGATGTATTTTCTCTTTGCAGTAAGTGATACGACAATGCCAATAGGCAGAGAACTATTAATTTATTGTCAACAGGGCGAATACAGTCTTGAGAAACATTGCTCCGTTTTTTCAAGAGGAATTTATATTGTCGTTCCTGCCCATAATAAAAGAATAATTTTCTGTGTGATAAATGTAGGAAAGAAAGTAAAATTTAGTAATAATCTGTTCTGTGTTATGCATTTTTCTGCAGTTTGTGCGTGATTAGGAACACGTTGTAGTTTTCACCAAAAAAAAATTTGGAAGTCGATATTGAAGCTTGTGATACTAGTTCAAAAGTGCAAAATATGGGGAATGTTATCAATATGAAATATGTAATGAGGAACGTAAAACCAAGTTTTGTTATAATTACATTGTTAGCTGTTTTTGCTTTTGGTATTGACCAGGTACCCATAAGTGCACTGTAGAAACTAGTAGAAGAAAATGATGAGCACACAACTTCTTCAAAATTCCTGAATCAAATTTACGGGGAAAATGTTTTGCCCCTACCTACAAGAAAAACTGCGGGGCCCCTGGGAAGAAGATGCCCAACAATTGCAGTGTGCTTGGCGCGAATGCTTCGCGCGTCTACCTCATCAGTCACGTAAAGCGAGTATACGTCTCTATGCCAACTCCTCAGTACTGTTACTGCTTATAGACGACTATTGTTTGCGCCTGCAGCCGTTTGTGTTTCACAGCTGAAATCTGGCATCACTGCTACCAGCTGAGGCGGATCTTCTTTCACCGACCACTATTGTAGTAGCAAGCTATGGTAATTTTAGTTGGAAATAGCAAATCATTTCAGTGATGGCAGCTGTAGACTCCATTCGGGAAAGGTGGTAATTATACTGCGGCATAGCTCTGGAACGGCCAGAGCAATTTCAGGTAAACTTTGTGACTTGATATCGGGAGACGATTACTGTGGGGATTAAACATCCCCGGCTCCCCTGACTGTGAGGGCATAAGCCTGTAACACCTGGAGAAATTTCAACCTAACTCGATATGAATGTGACTTGGGAACACACACCTAGCGCCCTTACGGGAGGGGAATGGCACGTGAAAATAGTTGACTAAAAGCGATATTAGTGTCTGGTCCATAGCTACCTGGGTCACGAAGCTAATTAATGACCGTCTTGATTATGTTTGACCCATAGGGCAGGCAGTGGCTGTAGGAAGGGTAACAGCTAAAAGCTGCGGAACTCTTGGAGCAGTTTCAGCGAAGCGTGATACACAATGACTTGTGGTAGAACTGTCATCGGTCCGGTAGTTGGTACGAACTAGTTTTTTACTAGGTATGGTCCTACAGGAGATAGCATGCCGTGGTGTTCCTCCCATCTTCGAAATGACTTACACATTTAGTTACAGGGGACCTACACCTTACGCGGATTCCGAACCATAGTGCAAATCCACTCAGCATTTATCACATTAATAAAAACTAACAGAGGTGAAAAAAGCATTGTTGTTGTAGCTCTCTTCAGTCCGAAGACTGGTTTGATGCAGAACTCCACGCTAGTCTGTCCTATGAGGGTTCATCATTTTTACAGAACTACTGCAACCAACGAACATTTGAACCTGTTGCTTACTGTACTTATCTGGTCACCTTCTACAATTTTTATATCCCCCCCCCCTATCCCCACCCCCCACACACACACAAACACTTCCCTCCACTATCAAAGTAACAGTTCCTCGATTCCTCAGGTCGTGTCCCGTCAGTTGACTCCTTCTTTTAGTCAGATTGTGCCATAAATAATAATTTCTACATTCCATTTAGTACTTTCTCATTAGTTATCCGATTTTGCCATCTAATTTTCAGCATTTTTCCGTGGCGTCACATTTCAAAAGCTGTTCTTCTTGTATTATCTGTACTTTTTATCGTCCACCATTCACTTAAGTACAAGGTTACACTCCAGACTTCACAAAAGACTTCCTAACGTTTAAATTTATATACGATGTTAATAAATTTCTCTTTTTCAGGAATGGTAAGACAGAGATTTAGGAACCAGGTTTTAAATTGTAAGACGTTTCCAGGGGCAGATGTGGACTCTGACCACAATCTATTGGTTATGAACTGTAGATTAAAACTGAAGAAACTGCAAAAAGGTGGGAATTTAAGGAGATGGGACCTGGATGAACTGAAAGAACCAGAGGTTGTACAGAGTTTCAAGGAGAGCATACGGAATGGGGGAAAGAAATACAGTAGAAGAAGAATGGGTAGCTTTGAGGGATGAAGTAGTGAAGGCAGCAGAGGATAGAGTAGGTAAAAAGACGAGGGCTAGTAGAAATCCTTGGGTAACAGAAGAAATATTGAACTTAATTGATCAAAGGAGAAAATATAAAAATGCAGTAAATGAAGCAGGCAAAAAGGAATACAAACGTCTCAAAAATGAGATCGACAGGAAGTGCAAAATGGCTAAGCAGGGATGGCTAGAGGACAAATGTAAGGATGTAGAGGTTTGTCTCACCAGGGGTAAGATAGACACTGCCTACAGGAAAATTAAAGAGACCTTTGGAGAAAAGAGAACCACTTGTATGAATATCAAGAACTCAGATGGAAACCCAGTTCTAAGCAAAGAAGGGAAAGCAGAAAGGTGGAGGGAGTATATAGAGGGTCTATACAAGGGCGATGTACTTGAGGACAATATTATGGAAATGGAAGAGGATGCAGATGAAGATGAAATGGGAGATATGATACTGCGTGAAGAGTTTGACAGAGCACTGAGAGACCTGAGACGAAACAAGGCCCCGGGAGTATACAACATTCCATTAGAACTACTGACAGCCTTGGGAGAGCCAGTCCTGACAAAACTCTGCCATCTGGTGAGCAAGATATATGAGACAGGCGAAATACCCTCAGACTTCAAGAAGAATATAATAATTCCAATCCCAAAGAAAGCAGGTGTTGACAAATGTGAAAATTACCGAACTATCAGTTTAATAAGTCACCGCTGCAAAATACTAACACGAATTCTTTACAGACGAATGGAAAAACTAGTATAAGCCGACCTCGGGGAAGATCAGTTTGGATTCCGTAGAAATATAGGAACACGTGAGGCAATATTGACCCTACGACTTATCTTAGAAGCTAGATTAAGGAAAGGCAAACCTACGTTTCTAGCATTTGTAGACTTAGAGAAAGCTTTTGACAATGTTGACTGAAATACTCTCTTTCAAATTCTGAAGGTGGCAGGGGTAAAATACAGGGAGCGAAAGACTATTTACAACTTTTACAGAAACCAGATGGCAGTTATAAGAGTCGAGGGACATGAAAGGGAAGCAGTGATTGGGAAGGGAGTGAGACAGGGTTGTAGCCTCTCCCCGATGTCATTCAATCTGTATATTGAGCATGCAGTGAAGGAAACAAAAGAAAAATTTGGAGTAGGTATTAAACTCCATGGAGAAGAAATAAAAACTTTGAGGTTTGCCGATGACATTGTTATTCTGTCAGAGACAGCAAAGGACTTGGAAGAGCAGTTGAACGGAATGGATAGTGTCTTGAAAGGAGGATATAAGATGAACATCAACAAAAGTAAAACGAAGTTAATGGAATGTAGTCGAATTAAGTCGGGTGATGCTGAGGGAATTAGATTAGGAAATGAGACACTTTAAGTAGTAAAGGAGTTTTGCTATTTGGGGAGCAAAATAACTGATGATGGTCGAAGTAGAGAGGATATAAAATGTAGACTGGCAATGGGAAGGAAAGCGTTTCTGAAGAGGAGAAATTTGTTAACATCGAGTATAGATTTAAATGTCAGGAAGTCGTTTCTGAAAGTATTTGTATGGAGTGTAGCCATGTATGGAAGTGAAACATGGACGATAAATAGGTTGGACAAGAAGAGAATAGAGGCTTTTGAAATGTGGTGCTACAGAAGAATGCTGAAGATTAGATGGGTAGATCACATAACTAATGAAGAGGTATTGAATAGGATTGGGGAGAAGAGAAATTTGTGTCACAACTTGACTAGAAGAAGGGATCGGTTGGTAGGACATGTTCTGAGGCATCAAGGGATGGCCAATTTAGTATTGGAGGGCAGCGTGGAGGGTAAAAATCGTAGAGGGAGACCAAGAGATGAATACACTAAGCAGATTCAGGATTTAGGTTGTAGTTGTTTCTGGGAGATGAAGCAGTTTGCACAGGATAGAGTAACATGGAGAGCTGCATCAAACCAATCTCAGGACTGAAGACCACAAGAACAACTTCGGCCACCGTAAGTTATTCTGCCGTCCAAATATCAAAATTCATTTACTGCTTCTAATCTTTCACTTCTTAATCTAATCCCCTTAGCATCACGTGATTTAATTTGACTACATTCCGCTATCCTCGTCCTACTTTTCTTGATGTCCACCTTTTAACTTCGTTTGAAGGCACTAGCCATTCTGTTCACCTGGTTTCCCAAGTTAGTTGTTTGGCTGATGCAGGCGAGGGGATCAAACGAGGTCATCGGCCTATCGGATTAGTGAAGGATGTGGAAAGAATTCGGGCGTTCCCTTTCAAAGGAATCATTCCGGTATGTGCCTGAAACCATTTTGGGAAATCGCGGGAAATCTAAACCAGAATGGCCGGACGCGGGTTTGAACCGTCGTCCTGCCGAAAGCGAGTCCAGTATGCTAACCACTGCGCCAGATCGCTCTGTGTTTCCCAAGTACTTTGCCGTCTCTAATCATAAGGTCATGGACAAACCTGAAAGCTTTTATTTCTTCTCCATGAAGCTCAATTCCCTTTACAAAGCTGGCTGCTGTGGCCGAGCGGCTCTAGGCACTTAAGTGTGGAACCGCGCTGCTGCTACGGTCGCAGGTTCGAATCCTGCCTCGGGCATGAATGTGAGTGGTGTCTTTAGGTTAGTTAGGTTTAAGTAGTTCTAAGACTAGGGGACTGATGACCTCAGATGTTGAGTCCCATAGTGCTTAGAGCCATTTGAACCATTTTTGAACCCTTTCCAAATCAAATTTCTCCATAGTTTCCCCTACTGCCTGCTTCACTGTAACCAGGAGTAGGCTACAACTCTGCCTCACCCCTTCTCAACTTCTGCTTCCCTTTAATGAGCGATTTTTATAGCTGCAGAATGGTTTCTGCACATCCGGTTTTTCTTTTTATTTCTGTTTGAAACTGCTGCAGCGTTTTGCTATCATTACCATGTTTGAATCAGTTCCAGTGCTTCAAGAGGCTCAGTCCTCTAGCTTTACCCTGCAGTCATAGGATGGAATATATCGCGATGATATCATCAGAGTATGCACTGACACCATGAGTGATTGCAGTCTCTTATAATATCCCAAATAGCGTTTGGATTATGATATGGCCTTTGGGGATGCTTCTGTCATTGTAGATGTAGTTTTGTCTGTTTTAGTACCCCATCTTACTACTCTACGTGGGAAATAATCCAGAAGGATACAGTCAATCTAATGACTTCCGTTTCTCGTTTTGATTCGCTGTTTCCTTGATTCTTTATGTCCTTGTTACCAGCTTGCTGAGAACTGCCCCTATTTTTTTCCGCAAGTTTAACAGTGAAGCGAGGTCCTGGAAGAAGGCAGCGGATGGAAGAGTCAAAACAGTTAACAATAAGATTCTACATGAATGACGCAGCATGTACAGTCAAGGAACTGTTAGACCGTCGAAAATGGCCGCAGTACCGGATTTCTTACTCATCAATCTTCAGATGATTGTTGTTGTTTTTTTTCGTTTTCTCGCTGGGGCCTCGGTTTGTTTCCGTTATTGGTTTGCTGCACCGCGATAGACAGTGTTTTGTTCACTACCTGGTAAAGTTAACGAGAGATTTAGTTCTTATGACCTCCATCAAAGTATTTATGAAAAGGTTTTAAAGTTATTAAAACGTGAAATGTGGTGAAAACTGAAGTGGAATGTGATTATGCGTGACGAAATAGCCCTCTGCTTTTGTTGCTACACATTCGTGGACGTACACTATGCGAGTGATGTGCTGTGAATTGATGTTTTCACCACATTCCACGTTTTAATAGCTTTAAAACCTTTTCATAAATGCTCTGATAGAGGTCGTGAGAATTAAATCTCTCGTAAACTTTACCAAATAGTGAAAAACAAACTTTCCGTCCATACTAGCGCAGCAAACCAATCCAGCAAGAAAACAATGTGACGTGTAACAACCGCCTAAAGAGACATATGTAAGAAATCCGAAACCGGTCGTGGTCTGATCCAAGAAATCCTTGTTAAATTGTAGTTGTGGCTGGTTGCTGTTTCACTTGGAAACCTTCGAGTGTTACAGCTACGGTTCTCAAAATGTAAGTTTTGACAACATAGAGTTCTATAATCGTTGCGAGATTCTAGTCTGGAAAAAAGTGTCTCACTTCTTGATTACTCTTAACTTTGGACGTTAGTATCCATCACAGTAATTTCGAAATCCCCGTGTGGCTCATTACTTTCTGTTAGGTTTTGCTCTAGTGGCTATAGCCAACATTTTCTCTGCTCCGCGGGATTCTTTTTATCAGTTAATTAATGAACGCGAGGTGCTTTTTCTCTGCGGCTCAGATGGGTCATCAACGTCCGAATCATTAGAGACTGCTTGAAGCATCGTAGCTTACAGTAATCGTAAAAAACATCTTGAAGGCTTAACGTAATTCTTTTTAACACAGTCCAAAAACGTATCGCTATGTTAGCAAAGAGACTAAATAATTTAAACGATGTGAAGTTTATTTCTCACGATTAATATAGCCTTTTTGTGGCTCCAATTACGCAGACTTAAGTTCTCATAAACAACATATTGTTTTTGTGATTTGTGGGGCGGCAGAGCTACATCTTCTAACCGCCCGCCCGCTATATTTTTCCTGATTTTTAATTGAAACATTTTATTTGCTGCAATGGCTCTATCCAACCATGAGTATGTTAGCTGTTCAATTCAGCTCCACTTTCACTCAAAAGTTTGTCATTAAGTATTGCTTTTCCAAATTAAACGATCGCGCTATAAAAGTTCAAGGTAGCATTAATAATCGTTCAACTAAGAATACAGCCTGCCAACGGATGTTTCTGACTACGAATGAAGGTACTGATTTATACACTGTTTCCCTACCATCCGACGGAAAAATTCCAAACTCTTCCTATCAATATCTCCAAACTGTTCACCTTTTCTGGTGAGACTAGTCTACATATAATAGTTGTGGCAACACAGATATGTTAAGACGGTAAGATGCACTTAAAGTCACTCCCTTGCGAAACATGAAAGGCATAGCATAAATTTTATTTGTGATTTTATTAATTTCAGTTCATAATACGATGTGAGATATTTCAAAGTTTGAGCCACTGTTCTGATGCTGTAACCAGTAACGCCATCTGTTAATAGCGTAACGAACTGTTTTGCATAAATATTGTCACTTTCGTTCAGCACTTTAGTATTTGTGGATAATATTATTTGTGTAAACAATTATTTCAAAAGTTAAACTATACTGAAAAGTAGTATATGCATTAAAAAGAAAGTATGTAAAACATTTATTGTCCTTGTACGGAAAACTGTACTAGTTAATCAGATACCTGCTTTGTCATAACAACCAGTCTAATTCGCAGTCAAGACATTCTGGTGAGAGCCGGTCAGAGTGGCCGAGCGGTTCTAGGCGCTACAGTCTGGAACCGTTCGACCGCTACGGTCGCAGGTTCGACTCCTGCCTCGGGCATGGATGTGTGTGATGTCCTTAGGTTAGTTAGGTTTAAGTAGTTCTAAGTTCTAGGGGACTGATGACCTGAGATGTTAAGTCCCATAGTGCTCAGAGCCACTTGAACCATTTGAGCCGCTGAAAGCAAGAGAATATAAACATATAGTTCATGCATGAGAAGCATATATTTTTGTTTTTGCCTGTTATTGTCATAGGCTCTTTTCTTGTGTTAAAAAGAATTACGTTAAGCTTTCGAGATGTTTTTTACGATTACTGTAAGCTACGATGGCTCAAGCAGTCTCTAATGATTCGGACGCTGATGGCCCATCTGTGGCTACTGATTTGCCCAGTCTTACACTTCATTCGACCTTACCATCATGTTCTTCGTTTTTTTTTGTGTTTTAATTTAAGGCAGACAGATGTTAGTAATTCCTAGTCATCACCATTTACACATTACAATATTACAATAATAGATAGTCTTCTGCAGAATTTGAGGAGTTGTCAGAGAGAAACGTTTTCAGTTTAGTTTCAGATTTTAAAAATTTTACTTTGCTATCTCTCAGTCATTTTATAATAATGGGTAAATGATAAAAACTTTTGCTTGCATCATTGTGAGCCCCTGTCTGTACTACAGGCAACCTTAATGTAGTGTAATGAATGTCATTGTTTTCTTTCAGTATCTTAATAATGTACATCATTGTTTCTGTTGAAGAGCTGTGTATTATTTACAACAACCTTCATGAGGGAATAACTGTACTGCGAAGCGGATGGATTGCTATTCACACGCTGAGCAGCAGGCACGACGTAAAGAGTGTTCAGATAAGTTTTCGGCCAAAGCCTCCTACGCGCGCGCACACACACACATACACACGTGGCCGCTGTTTCCGGCAGTTACGGACAGAATCTTTTGTTATCGGCGGGAGAAATTTAGGGCATGAGACGCTGCACCAACAATCAGCGCGGTTACGTAGCCTGTGTTGTGCGGCGACGAGACCGTTGATACAGTGTAGCTCGGATGTCGTAGCGTTTGAGGTTTCGAAGGCAATGGAAAATACAGGAAAGAATGAGAGTACACAGCGCAACCAAATTCATGTATACAAAAGAAAATATTGCTTTAACAACTCCACTTATGATAGAAATGTTATTTCTTTAAACTCTACTACGATCGAATCGTCTGGTACACCCGTAAACGAAGCAAGCTGACTTTTTTTTATGAAACAGCTACGTCTCCAAACAATTAATGCATCAGATGCTTTTTGGGATACGACCACAAAAGTCTATAAATATCCCCAATGGTCGAAACTGGGCAGCGGCAAGTCAGAGTGACATCACGGGCAAGTATCATCACGATGGACCATAGAGGTCTAAATGTCGCCTTGGGATACGTAAGAAGGCAGACGTAATGACAACTCCCTTCTTTTCACCTCCATGATAACTTTGAAAGTAATAGTTTGTGGTAGTTAGTTAGTCCTGATAATGGCGTGTGCTCTGTGTGTAACTGGGAATATTCATTGATGATCGATGAAGTACACGAGAGGAATATTATAACGCGGCTGTATATGGAGATACTACAAGAAGAGTTGTGCCACTGTATGATAATTAACGTCATACGGCAATAAAATGAACGAGGAAGGATATGGAAATTATATATCAGCTGCTGACCCTCGACGTCACAACATCAATTCAGCTAAGTGATAGTCACTTTTTAAGTGCAGTTTCCCCTAACGTTTTGTATTCACCTACTGACACTAAAGAATTAAGGTCATTGTAGAAACTGATTACTTTTTATTAAATATTTTCACAGTCCTCCGTTGCAAATTATTTCGGTGTTTAAGTATTAAGTTAAATTACGAGCGTGTTGTTTCCGCCACTGTAGTAAATTATTCTGTATCGTAACTGCACTGCATTATCTGTTTGTTGTGTAGAGCATGAATAGTATTTTAGCCTGCATGAATGATAGTGAGTGAATACCTCCTAATATCGTGACTACAAGACCTGCATGTTATGCTAACTAATGACGCCCCATCTTACTGTATTATTTGCTCCTGTGAACGTGAACGCGTTATGCAGGTCTTGCAGTCACTTGTCCATCTAGAAAGTATTTACTGAGGTTAACGAAGGCGACGTTGGCCTGATACACTCGACGATGGCCTTTAGCTACATTGTCTAAAGGATCGTCCTAAGTAATATCAAATTAAGATCAGCCTAAAGATGCCTAAATAAGGTGAAACGCGTAGTTCATAAATAAAAAAACTAAAATTGCAACCAAGACTGTTTTCAACTAATACTATTAAACACTGGTTTGCTGACTCATGCCGCAGACGGATTGGAAGAATTTTTAAGTTCTTCCCCATCTAAGTAGCCTTAATAAGAGTTATTGCGAAGGAAGACCTAACTATAATGCTGTACAACTGCATGAATTCCGTAGGAGTATTGCCATCTACGTTCCATATACAAGGATAAGTGGCGCAGCGAGTTTTTCAATGTTGTTTTACTGTTAGAAGATCGTTTTATGCCGCGTGTAAGAAGGAGAATCATCAGATAAATGTATTGAATTCGACAGTAGCAGGATCGTCACCTACCGAGACTGCTCTTTACCTTTCCGCCTTATTGCTGTTCGTTTTTGGCTCGAATGCCATGACTGACAGGCGGGTTCAGATGGACTGCATCCAGCGCCATGTACACTACTGGTCATTAAAATTGCTACACCATGAAGATGACGTGCTACAGACGCGAAATTTAACCGACAGGAAGAAGATGCTGTGATATGCAAATGATTAGCTTTTCAGAGCATTCACACATGGTTGGCGCCGGTGGCGACACCTACAACGTGCTGGCACGAGAAAAGTTTCCAACCGATTTCTCGTACGCAAACAGCTTACGTACCATCACGTTTCCGACTTTGATAAAGATCGGATTGTAGCCTATCGCGATTTCGGTTTATCGTATTGCGACATTGTTGCTCACGTTGGTCGAGATCGAATGACTGTTAGCAGCATATGGAATCGGTGGGTTCAGGAGGGTAATACGGAACGTCGTGTTGGATCCCAACGATCTCGTATCACTAACAGTCGAGATGACAGGCATCTTATCCGCGTGGCTGTAACGGATCGTGCAGCCACGACTCGATCCCTGAGTCAACAGATGGGGACGTTTGCAAGAGAACAACCATCTGCACGAGCAGTTCTACGACTTTAGCAGCAGCATGGAATATCAGCTCGGAGACCATGGCTGCGGTTACCCTTGACGCTGTATCACAGAAAGGAGCGCCCGCGATGGTGTACTCAGCGACGAACCTGGGTGCACGAATGGCAAAACGTCATTTTCTCGGACGAATCTAGGTTCTGTTTACCGCATCATGATGGTCGCATCCGTGTTTGGCGACATCGCGGTGAACGCACATTGGAAGCGCGTATTCGTCATCGCCATACTGGCGTATCACCCGGCGTGGTGGTATGGGGTGCCATTGGTTACACGTCTCGGTCACCTCTTGTTCGCATTGTGTTACGACCTGTGGCTTTACCCTTAATTCGATCCCTACGAAAGCCTACGTTTCAGCAGGATAATGCACGACCGCATATTGCAGGTCCTGTACGGGCCTTTCTGGATACAGAAAATGTTCCACTGCTGTCCTGGCCAACACATTCTCCAGATCTCTCACCAATTGAAAACGTCTGGTCAATGGTGACCGAGCAACTGGCTCGTGACAATACGCCGGCCACTACTCTTGATGAAATGTGGTATCGTGTTGAAGCTGTATGGGCAGCTGTACCTGTACACGCCATCCAAGCTCTGTATCAAGACCGTTAGTACGGCCAGAGGTGGTTGTTCTGGGTACTGATTTCTCAGGATCTATGCACCCAAATTACATGAAAATGTAATCACATGTCAGTTCTAGTATAATATATTTGTCCAATGAATACACGTTTATCATCTGCTTTTTTTCTTGGTGTAGCAATTTTAATGGCCAGTAATGTAGTATTTTAGCTGGGCCAGTGCGACTAGCGGCGGAGGTCACTTTCAGTAGGGTATCTTTTTTTCACAGTACCTCAACCGTCGCCTAGCAGTGATTCGAAAACCTGTGGTTCACGAGAGCTGCTCTACCATTGTATCCCGTTCTTTTTAACTCCGCACGCACAGTCGTTATGGCAACTGGACAGCTGGTAGAGATTCCTTCCACCGATTTCATGCCATTTCTTATAACCGTGCTCATGTTGCTCGACAGTCGTCCGTCTGCACATTGAGGAATGTCTGGTCTTGATTTAACTATGGTTGTTTCTTCGCTTTTCCACTTCACAGTCATCTCACCAAAAGCAAACCTGGGCAGCTTTGGACTCCAGTGACACCCAATAACTACACTGTCTACATGACTACTCTGCAAATCACATTTAAATGCCTGGCAGAGGGTGCATCCAACCACCTTCACAATTCCCTATTATTCCAATCTCGTATAGCGCGCGGAAAGAACGAACACCTATATCTTTCCGTACGAGCTCCAATTTCCCTTATTTTATCGTGGTGATCGTTCCTCCCTATGTAGGTCGGTGTCAACAAAATATTTTCGCATTCGGAGGAGACAGTTGGTGATTGGAATTTCTTGAGAAGATTCCACTGCAACTAAAAACGCCTTTCTTTTAATGATGTCCAGCCCAAATCACCTATCATTTCAGTGACATTCTCCCATATTTCGCGATAGTACAAAACGTGCTGCCTTTCTTTGAACTTTCTCGATGTACTCCCTCAGTCCTATCTGGTAAGGTTCCCACACCGCGCAGCAGTATTGTAAAAGAGGACGGACAAACGTAGTGTAGGCAGTCTCCTTAGTAGGTCTGCTACATTTTCTAAGCGTCCTGCCAATAAAACGCAGTCTTTGGCTAGCCTTCCCCACAACATTTTCTATGCGTTCCTTCCAATTTAAGTTGTTCGTATCTGTAATACTTAGGTATTTAGTTTGAATTTACGGCTTTTAGATTAGACTGATTTATCGTGTAACCGAAGTTTTACGATTTCCTATTAGCACTCATGTGGATGACCTCACACTTTTCGTTATTTAGGATCAGCTGCCAATTTTCGCACCATTCGGATATCTTTTCTTCATGGAGTTTTATAATTTGTTTTGATCTTCTGATGACTTTATTAGTCGATAAACGACAGCGGTCATCTGCAAACAACCTAACACGGCAGCTCATATTGTCTCCCAAATCGTTTATATAGATAAGGAACAGCAAAGGGAGTATAATAGTACTACCTTTAGGAACGGCAGATATCACTTCTGTTTTCTGGATGACTTTTCGTCAGTTCCTACCAACTGTGACCTCTCTGACAGGAAATCACAAATCCAGTCACATAACTGAGACGATATTCCATAAGCACGCAATTTCGCTACAAGCCGCTTGTGTGGTACAGTGTCAAAAGCCTGCCAGAAATCCAGAAATACGGAATCGATCTGAAATCCCTTGTTAATAGCACTCAACAAAAAATGGTTCAAATGGCTCTGAGCACTATGGGACTTAACTTCTGAGGTCATCAGTTCCCTAGAACTTAGAACTACTTAAACCTAACTAACCTAAGGACATGACACACATCCATGCCCGGGGCAGGATTCGAACCTGCGACCGGAGAGGACGCGCGGTTCCAGACTGTAGAGCCTAGAACCGCTCGGCCATCTCGGCCGGCAGCACTCAACACTTCTTGTGAATAATGAGCTAGTTGTGATTCACAAGAACGATGTTTTCTACACCCATGTTGACAGTGTGTAAATAGACAGTTCTTTTTTGCGAGGTAATTCATAATGTTCGCACACAATATATGTTCCAAAATCCAGCTGCATATCGACGTTAATGATCCTCGGATCTGTCACGTAACAGCTCTGAATGGAGGTTTACTATTATCACGCGATGCGCCGCGCAGGCTCCTTCCGTTGTTTACTACCCTTGTGTGGAGGCTTTCCATCTATCGAAACACCTTGATCCGTATAACGGCGGCTCCTAGTGCTGTGTTACGGGACCGTAACGTCACAGACAGCTTAACTTACGCCTATTCGTAATTTATTCGCGACAGCTCCCCCATACGGGAAAAATTTTGCAATCTCCATTCCCGAGAGAGCAAACTTTTCAAGTGATCCCTGTGCCTCATTAGCTTGTTGTCCTTCATTAATAAATCTTCCATACAACAATACAGTTTTCTTTGATTTCAATTGACTTATACAATTATTTCAACCTTTGTTTCAACAAATACATTGCATACTCATTTTAAGGTTCTTAGATAATATAAAATTTGATAACGCATTTACAATAATATACGATATACATATTTTCATTAACGCTTGTTTGTCTTAGATAAATACATTAAAGGTTTTCTTTGCTCTACTTCAATACTTCTTCTGGAACATGACCGCGTTCCCTAAAACTATACTACCAGGTCTTTCAGTGTATCTACTCAATACTGGTTCAAACGTAATTCTTTCCTCTTCTTTATTAGAATTACCACTATGTTGATATTGAACCATGTCTTTGTCTTCATATTGGTTCACAATTTTATTTCTTACACATATTTTGCTACAACAATCATCCTTCATACTCTTGAAGGGGAATTTGAAACAACTTCGACAACAATTACAATATCTACAGATACACAATACCATAATCATCATGACTAAACCTGCACCAAAGTAACTCCAGGTAGGTACACTATCAACTGTAAACAATTTAAAAGTGTTTCTTTGTTGATACGATATCTCATTTTCCAATTCGTCCAACTTATGTCCTGCTACTGTCAAATCATCTAACTGTCTAACAACTGGTGCAATAGGTAAGTACAAAGGTAAGTCTGATATGTTACGTTTTTCATCATTTACCACACAGCAGTCTATATTCATATTTAAATTTGGCACATTATCATTAATAGATACATTTTATCGAATAATATGTTCAGATTTGATTAATATCTGAGCTCCATAGCCTTTACACTTGCTCAAGAATTATAGTTTACCGGTTCCTCGTATAATTATGTCTGACGGCTTTTGCTCGTTACACAATATTGTGAACCCTCGTCCTTAGGTGCTACAAAACGCCATTCATTCCCTCTAATTAGTGTCCATACACTTTCCTTCAATATCAGATACGTTTGAACATAATCACCTGGAATTTTAGTTATCGGTTGAAGCATTCTAGCTTCACAAACTTCATGATCATAAGTGGAAAGTAATACAAAGGTCTGTTTACATATACTGTGATATGGTTCAATCTTTTTACAAACCAACTGTTCATTGCTTAATAAAAATTCCTTCTCTGGTGCTGTATACGTAGACAACCGTCAACCGTTTATTTCTATCAACCTCGACTGGTAATGGCCAGAGCTTGTATATGTGAAACACACTGTTGTCGACTAATGGAATGTTTAGTACGTAACTTAATATATTACCAGCATCAAATACATCTAAATCAATCAACTTCATTAACTGGTACCCCTTGTCTTCAGTTAGAGCTACTGGGAATTACTTTTCTTTATTCTCATCTTTAATTAGTTCAAGATATTTTACAACTTCAGTGAGGCTATTAAATTGCCATCGCATCCTTTTAATGGAAGTAAGGCAGAATTAAATGAGTTTTTAGAAAACTGCGACAGTGCTTTCGACTTGGTAGCACCAGAGCAACACGACGTGTTGTTGAAATTTGTAAAAACACGTATAGTTGGGGCTGCTAGAAGCAAATTCCTAGTGCGAGATCTAACTGCCACTTGGCCTTCAGTCAGAGCCATCTTAATAGAAAATTACGCATGCAAGAGAACGCTAGACTATTACGTTTGTAAAAAGTTTGCCAGCAGACAGGAACCATGGAAAACATTGCCCAATGGGTTTCACGAATAGATGCACTTCAGCACTAGTTCCGTGAGACAATCAAAGGGGTGATGACGGAATCAGAGTTAGCAGGCAGCACTGCGTTAGTGTTCAAATTAGGTCTTGCAGTATTCATACATGGCTTATATGACACCAATATTAACACAATAGTAAGGGCTAGAGGGGAGTCAACAACGCTCTCCGAAGCAGTAGATATTGCATCAGCAGAAGAAAGCGCGATCGCGTCTGCACGAGAGAAACCAATGGAAAGGAGATCTCAGAAAATAGAATCTCATAAAATTCAAAAGTGTCGTGGAAAACTGGGGCACATAACAAAGAGGTATTATGATAATAAGAGGGTACGCAGTGTAGGCACAGTACCAGTAGAGATGAAACCGTGAAAAGAAGAAAAGGGCGATAAAGAACGTTTTGCAGAAAAGCAGAAAGAAGGTAAGGTTTATGGGTAACATTACGACCCAGTGGCAAATATTGTGTGTTTTAAGTGTAATCAAAAAGGTCATTACGCTCGATACTGTAAGAATTGGCCCTTAATACGAAAGAAATATGGGGTACAGGGAAACTAAGAGGAGGCAAATGAGGCAGTCATATTGCGACCTATCTGGCAAGATATTTAAGGTAGACTGCACTAACAGAAACGAGTATAGCACGGTAAGATGTGAAAAGGGCGGACGGAATCCAATGAGGTTTTGATAGATAGTGGGGCACAAATAAGTCTATTGAAAAAGAACAGTGTTCGGGGATCAGAAAAGTGCGATCCTACTCAGAGTATTAGAATTAAAGATATTAGTAATGATGTTAAAACAGAAGTCGCCTTAGAAATTGAGTTACAGGTTGAAAAAGACGGAATTGTAAGACACCAATTCCATGTAATAGGGGCAGAAGTGGATCTTCCATTAGACGGACTTTTAGGCAGAGATTTTCTTGCAAAGCATAAGGCAGTTATAAATTATGGTAAAAGAGATGTTATGATTTGTGGAAAACGATTTAAGTTGCGAACGACGCAAGAGTCGCATCGAGTAGTTGTCGTTAAGAGAGCGTTAGGAAGCGCTACTAGAAACTTGATGAGTACCGCAGGTGCTAGCGAGATAGACACCGTGAAATGTTTATCCGTTCAAGGTCAGAACCGTGAGACGAGGTCAAGATGTGTCAAAGGAAGGAGTGAGTACTTCGACGGCGGTAGGAGCTGCGTATGAGAAAAATGTTAGAAAGAAGTCTATGGCGGTAAGAGCCGCACGTAAGAAAAACGGTCTAATCGTTGCTGCCTAGAAGGAGGTGATCTTGCAAAGGCAAGAAATGAAAATTGTAATGATTCAATTTCGGTAAAAGCCGAGTTAGTAAAGGTAGAACCTGACAAAAGGTCTAAACGCATTTATGCAGAGGTGTTGCAGAACACAGATTTGAAGGTCGATTTAGCTGTAGTTGGAGCTGCAGAATTAGAAAACTGTTATGATAGTAAGCCTACCGTGAGACGTCAAGGAAGTACAGTGAAACAAAACTGTACGTTATTTGTAGGCCCTAGAGAAGAAAAGATTGTAAAAGTACGACTAAATTTATTGGATGTAGCGGAAGTAATCATTCCAAGACAAGAATTACAGGCAGGTATAATTGTACCCAATGCATTAGTTGCTGTAAGGGAAGGTAAGTGTATAATAAGCTAACAATACAGGGTCCTCTAACTCTCTTTTCATTCATATTTGAGACGACGGTAAGACAAGTACAAAAAGTACATTCGGATAGGAAATCCAGAGCCAGTAAATTAAAAGAAGTACTACATGAAAATCATTTAAATAGTGAAGAGAAGAAAGGTATAACAGAAATATGTCTAGCTTACAATGATGTGTTCCAACTGCCGGGAGATAAGTTAACCTATACAGAGGCTGTTAAACATGAAATTCCGCTAATTCCAGAAGCCAAAGGAAAGGTAGTTAACACGAGGCCTTATCGAATACCACAGACACAGAAAGAAGTATTGCAGGCCGAAATTGATAAGATGTTACAAGATGACATTGTAGTACCCAATGGTGCTCACCTTTAATATTAGTGCCCAAGAAGATGGACGCCAGTGGAAAGCAAAAATGGCGTGTAGTAGCGGACTACAGACGATTAAATGAATTGACGGTTAATCATGTATATCCTTTGCCAAGGATAGATGAAATTTTAGATGGAATGGGTAAGGTAAAGTATTTTTCCACTCTGGATCTAGCCAAGGGCTACTATCAAGTGTTATTAGATGAACGAGATCCAGAAAAGACGGCTTTTAGCACTCCATACGGACATTATGAGTATAAAAGGATGCCTATGGGATTGAAAACGGCTCCAAATATTTTTCAAAAGTTAATGTATACGGTCTTAATGGGACTTCAAGGTGAGAAGGTATTCATTTATTTGGACGATGTGATAATTTTCGGTTCTTCATTAGAAGAACATAATCGCAGACTAGAAGAAGTTTTTGAGAGACTCAGACGGTATAATTTAAAATTGCAGATAGACAAATGTGAATTCCTGCTAAAACAATTAACATTTCTAAGACATGTACTTACAGCTGATGAATTGAAGCCAGACCCCTGTAAGGTTGAAGCTGTGCAATAGTATCCACAGCCAGCGACCACAACTCAGTTGAAGGTATTCCTTGGGTTAAGTGGCTATTATCGGCGATTTTGGACAATTATAGTGAGATAGCAAAGCCGTTGTATGAATTGTTAAAAAAGGGAACTATCTATAAGTGGGGTAATGAGCAAGAAGAGGCGTTTCAACAGCTGAAAGAAAAACTATTGAATCCCTCTATTTTACAGTACCCTGCTTTTAGTAAGGACTTTATTGTCACCACAAACACGAGCCAGGCCTTGCTTGGAGCAGTCTTCTCACAAGGTAAGTTAGGAATTGATTTACCTATTGCATATGCGTCGAGAACTTTGAATAAAGCGGAGAAAAATTATAGTTCAATCGAAAGGGAAATGTTAGCCATATGTTGGGCAGTCAGGCATTTTCGACCATATTTGCTTGGATGTAAGCTCACTGTCTGTACGGATCATATTGTGGATAAATAGTGAATCAGATCCTTCATCGCGATTGTTAAAATTTAGGCTCAAACTCGAAGAATATGACTGTCAGATTGTATACAAAAGTGGCAAAAGAAACCTGGTAGCAGATGTGATATCACGAATACGAAACACTGAGACAACAAATCAGAATGTAGAAACGAATGTAAATGAACAGGAAGTAAATGATAGCGTCAAGTCAGGAGAAGCCATAGATGAAATTGAAGCCCAAGAGCAATTAAAAAGTCTAACTCCAGGAGACAAATTGAAAATTCTTAAGCAGTATCATGACTCACCAATTGGGAACATCAAGGAATTGGTAGGACGTATGAAAGAATTAAACGATATTGTACATGGGATGGTATGAAAGCAGATATTGAGCAGTATATTTCGCAGGTGCGAAAGCTGCCAAAGAAATAAGCTAACACAAAGTAAAACTAAGATGCCTACGGAAATAACATCGACCCCAGAACATGTATGAGCGTTGTCATGTTGATATAGTTGGCCCACTCACACTAACGGATCAAGGCCATAAGTACATACTTACGTTCCAAGACGCACTAACAAAATTTCTAGTAGTGGAGCCAATTGAGCAACAAGACGCAGAAACAGTTACTAGAGTACCGGTAGAGAAAATTATTTTAAGATATGGCATACTGTCGATATTATAACGTGAAATGGGAAGTAATTTTATGAGTGAAACAATGCGAAGAGTGTGTATATTATTACATATAGAAAAGATCCACACTACTAGTTACCATCCGCAAGCTAATGGAACATTAGAGAGATCTCATCTGACTTTGACAGAGACCCTGAGACACTATATATAAATAAAAATCAAAGTAATTGGGACAAGGGGTTCCATATGCAGTGTTTGTATTTAACACTACTCCGCATAGTGCCACAGGTTATACCCGCATGAGCTGTTCTTTGGGAGAATATGCAACGTTCCAGGTATATTACAGAAAAGGCCCGCAGATGTAATTAACAATTATGATGATGAACTGAAAGAAAGATTACGAAATATGCATCAGAGCGCACGAGAATTAACGGCACAAACAAAGGTTAAAAATAAAGGGTATCATAACAATATACAAAATCCACGGAAGTTTGAGATAGGAGACAAGGTGCTTCTATTTGATGAAAGCATACGAAGAGGTCGCTCGAAGAAGTTAGTCAATGGCGAGGCCCATATCTTGTAACTGAAGTAAAAGGTCCTAATGTAGTAATTCGGTTAAGAGGGAACAAGTACCTAAAAGTGCACGCAAATAGATTAAAAGAGTTCTTTTAAATTGCAGGAAAATGGCGACGTTCATGAAGATAGGATTGGTCATCCTAATTACGGGATTTGCATCGGCAAGGACACAACCGGATCTACAGGTTACCAAATTCCAGTCGTCCCCAGGTTTATATCATGACAACAAAGCTACGGTCAGTTTATATAGCGTTACCTGGAGGATTGCAAGCTACTTTAATCTAGTTGAGTTAAAACAAAAATTTGAGTTCGCTGAAAAATTAGCAGCAAGGGCAGTAGAGTTTTGCCAGCAAAAACTCTTACAATTGAATATGAGCTCGATAGAGCGCAATAGTGCAAAACAGGAGCTACAATGGCATGTACGTAAGATAACAAACTCACAAGGTCTAACAGGGCAATTAGCACGTCACGAACACAGGATTATAAAACGTGGAATTTTAAACTTTGTTGGTGAAATAAGCAAAGTGCTTTTTGGAACACTAGATGAAGATGACGCATCTTATTTTAAAAGCAAGATCAACCTGCTTTAAGGAGAAAAGAAGGAATTACTCAGGTTGTCAAAAGTACAGGTAACTATTGTTAAGGCAACGTTACATAGATTCAACCATACTGTAAACTCAATAGCGAGGAATGAAAAGATAATTACGCAAGGGATATTGAAACTGTGTCAGCAGGTGCTGCAGTATGAGAATTCACCAACAGATCGACAATTAAGAAAAATTGCTATTTCAGTGACACTAAATGAGCAGCTTATACAGTTGTTATGAATATTCAATGAGCTAGAGTGGGAGTATGATTTATTGATAACAGTTATTGTCAATGCTCAGAAGGGAATATTAGACTCACACTTAATAAACCCTATACAAGTTGCTTTGGAGGTGTGGATGGATTTGCCTGACTATCAGAAATGTTTTGTTCATTAGACACGATGTTATTGTTAAATCTTTGTCTCACCTTCTACTTTAAATTTTCTTCTGTTGCTGTGCGTCGTCGGCTGCGGCGGACCCGCAAGTCTTGTCTTCTTGGCGATGTAGCTGCTACTGGTGGACTAACTTGTCCACCTGATGGCCCCAGTTCAAATGGCTCTGAGCACTATGGGGCTTAACATCTGAGGTCATCAGTCCCCTACTTAAACCTAACTAACCTAAGGACATCACACACATCCATACCCGAGGCAGGATTCGAACCTGCGACCGTAGCGGTCGCACAGGTCCAGACTGGAGCGGATGGTCTCGTTTGTCGTCTTGTTCCGTGGGTGGAGTGGCTGGAATGGCGTACCCTCACGCCGGTAGTCAACCCGCGATGTAGGGGCCTGGTCGATTGGAAGGCCTCCTTAGCCCGTCCCGTCTTCTTCTTCTGCTTGCCTTGCCTCCGAATGTCTGCCTCGACTAATTTCTATCTCTACACCGTCAGTCAATCTCAACTTCGGACTGAGCTTGATCCGAAATAAGAAGCTTCACACCTATTCCTCAAGTTTATGGGCCGTAACTAAATTGTTGACAAACCTACGCCAAATCTTGTCCAAACCTTGCAAATGATGCCCAAACGAATGTCCAAAACCAACACCTGGCACCAAATTATTATGTCGTGTCTGATTTGTTTCCTGCGAGCGGATCAGGAGGAGGGAGCTAGACACTAACCTGGCTGAGGCGGAGTGGGCTCGTCCAACTCGCAGTTCTGGAGCAGAATCTGTAAAGCTGGAATAACTTCAAACCAGGGAACTCGGTGTGATAGTAAATAGGCTTCTAACGAAGAAGAGAGAGAGTTGGAGTAAACATTACTCAAGCTTACGAGGCACTGACATCTGAACTAAACTGTGGTAGGTGTTACTAACATATAACTACTACCCTGTGCAACTAAGTGACGCGAGAGTCTAAGTCCCGCCCCCTGAGGCAGCGCAGCGCAGTGACGACGTCGGAGCTGAATACTATCGGAATCCTTGACAGGCTGTTAAGCTGCCGTTTATATAGCCTCCTGTGACGTTACTATATTGCTTGGGGAAACTACCAACGCTCTGATCCTCGGATCTGTCACGTAACCGCTCTGAGTGGAAGTTTCGTATTATCACGCGCTGCGCCACGCCGGCTCCTTCCTTTGTGTACTATCCTTGTGTGGAGGCTTTCCATCTGTCGAAACACCTTAAACCGTACAACAGCGGCTCCTACTGCTGTGTTACAGGACCGTAACGTCACAGACAGCTTAACGCAATTTATTCGCGGCAACAGTGTTTCGGTTATTAGGACCTTTTCCGTTCCATTTACGTATGGAACGCGGGAAAAATGATTGTCTGTGTTTACTATAATTAATGTAATCTTATGATCCCTATGGTAGCGACGTGTTGGAGGTAGTAGTACATCCCTAGAGTCCATCATTTAAGGCGGCTCCTGACAGTTTGTTAGTAGACTTTCTCGCGACAGTTTCCGTCTATCTTTGCGAGACTATCAGTTTAGTTTTTTCAACATATCAGTGTGTAATATTTCTGGCTTAGTCAGCCATCATATTAGGCTCCAAGAAGCTGTTGCCAGAGCAGTGGAGATGCAAGGAGTACATAGATGACGAAATGTGGTGTGAGGTACCTGTGACAGATGTTAGAATCGGTACCATTCCCGTGAGAAAGACCGCCGGCATAATGCTACTGCTCTGTGGTTGGCTGCTGTGTTCGGAGCGAGGGCGCCAAAACGTTAAAGTATAGTTATTATTATTAGTTAAACTACTCATTGGAATGACTTCACTTTTTAATATAAATATCTCTCAACAGCTGACTATCAATCAGTCATTTTAGAATTATTAAAAACAATTTAAATCAAAAACAAAAGACTGACGAAATTGCAGACGAAGCGCTTCGGAAGCGTTCGGGTCACGCCTTTTCTGGTATGGCGCGTGAAGTGTTTCGGGCTGTTCGTCACTCTGTATTAGGCAGTCGAGAAGAACAGGCATGTTGTCTGTCGTAGGATGTGTTTCCAATTTTTATTTAAGTTCCTGTTCGTCACTCTGGATTAGGCAGTCGAGATGTACAGTCATGTTTTCTGTGGCAGGATGTGTATGCCAGTATTAAGTATTAAAAGATTCACTCCGGTAGTCATGAGGCACAGACAGGTGCCACAAATAGTGTAAAGTTACATTTTCGCAAACATTGTGATTGATCATGTACTTTGCTGTATCAGAAGGTGTTGTATTAAGATCATGTAGTCTTCTCGTGTGGCTATATCAAAATACGCGAGTGGCATCCCAAAGAAGTGATATATTACTTCAGAACAGAAACTCGCTAAAAATCAGTTTCAGCTTCAAGATACAGAACCTACCACCTGTGTGCGTTTATCAGCGCTGGGGACATCAACTTGAAGACACCAGGTTAGTGAACTATAAGAGAACCTTCGTATTCCACACAGTGCAGTGGAAAAAACTAGGCGCCTCACGTGTACTGTATGTACAGAACAAATGTGCTCAGTGACACGTCACCTGCAGTAATGCAGAGGAGGTAAAGGAGGATGACAGTTATTAACACCAACAACAATTCATTCTTCCTTTCTTGCCATAAGTGACACACTCCCGCAGGTCAGACAAGCCTGTGACCATTTGTACTGCCCTTTACTGTACACATTCAACATCTCCTGTCAGTTCTATTTGTATGGGTCCCACACAATTGAGCAATATTCCAGGATGGGTCACACGAGTGATTTTTAAGCGATCTTCTTTGTAGACTGGTTGCATTTCTCTAGTATACTACCAATAAACCGAAGTCTGCTGTCTGCTTTGCCCACGACTGAACCTATATGGCAGTTCTACTTCATGCCCCTACTAAGAAATGCCGCAAGTATTTGAGTTTACAGACTCCAACTGTGACTCACTGATGTTTTTATAGGATACTATGCTTTTTTGTTTTGTGAAGTGTGCAATTTTGCATTTTTAGACTGTATCACGTGCGAAAAGTCTGAGATTACTATTAATATTGTCTGCAAGATCATTAATATACAACATGGACAGCAAGGAACACAAGACGCTTCCTTGGGGTGCACCCGAACTTACTTCTACATCTGTCAATGACTCTCCATTCGAGATAACATGTTGCTTCCTCCCTACTAATAAATCCTCTATACAACATATTTCGTCTCGTGATCGTCTTTTTGATAATAAGCGGGGTGTGTCACTGAATCAATTGTTTTTCGGAAATCGAGAAATACGGCATCTACCTGTCTGCCTTGATACATGTGGAGGAGCTTACACTTATTATTCGGTGTCGACTGCCACTTTCTGCACCATGCAGATATCTTGTCTACATCATATTGTAATTAGTTTTTATCTTTTGATTACCTTTCTATAGAGTAAACAACAGGATCATCTGCAAACAATCTGAGAGGGCTTTTCACATTGACTTCGAAATCATTTATATACAAGACGATTCAGGAGGAAAGTCGCATAATTCGTGAGGTGCTTCTACATGTGAAAATAAATCGTAAAAGTCCTATGAATATGTGTCCCGTTTTCAGTCATTACAGAACTGGAGCAGGTTGAAGACTACACATATCCATGAATGAGTATGAAGACAATATATCACTCACCGAAACGCTGTGTAGGTGCTGTGGTGAACAGAATAATGGTGGGACAGATTACTGATCCATCCTACAGGAGGTGTGGGGGTTCCCCAAGAGATGGCAGCACTGTGACGTCACACCGAGACCCAGTGTGCAATCACAGGTTGGATCAGTGAGCGCTCGTGAGGTCGTGTGCGTATCTTGCTTGCGTGTTGTTTAGTTAAGCAAGTCTGTTGTGTCCATGAATATCAACATGCCGCACATGTTCATCCATGGAGAATAAACAGACATATTTTGTACGTGTACTGTAATGGCAGTGCTTCTGCTACTGAGAAAAATACCAGAGACGTTTTCCAGATCGACGAACCCCTGTGCCACCGCATTTCCCAGGGTTTTTCAAACATTACGTGAATCTGGAACACTACCCATTGTACATGCAACATTAAAACATGAAGCCGTCCAGTCAGTTGAGGAAAGGGAAGACATTATTGCAATGGTACTACGGGGTCCTACCACCAGTACGTGGTGTATGTCAGCTAGACATTCCACTAATGCGAGTGTGGCTTTATATTCTACTAACTATCCCTGCACAATTCTATGAGTGAATTACGTTTCCTACTTGACCATCTATATACTCGCAGAATCGATGCGCAAAGTAGTACAGTACTATTACTATTCCATGAGCGCATAATTACTCTTTGTAATATTCTCTCTGGTGTGTGTTGAGAGGACTTCTAGGATTTTCTCCATGCCAAATAGCCGCATTGAATAATTGTAATTTTGCTATCTAGATTACTGGAAGAAAGAGATTGGAAATATATTGTATGCTAATCAAGAGAATATATACTGAGCATTTACATCAAAGGATTGCAGATCGCTTCGAATCATCGAGACTGCGGACAACGAGAGTCATCGTCCGATTCTGATTAAACAAGTAAAGCATAATTATAGCTTTCTTGAGCGACTGTGACGACTGTGATATGGCTGCTTATGAATGAGATCATTACTAAAATACTAATTACTGAATTTCCTCCTCACCAGCAACCAGTATAAACACAATATTAATTAAAATTATATTAGCGACTGTGACAGGACTCTTGTATTGTTCCTTAATACATGTATTTTCTGTTTCATGATAAACTACGAGAACGAGCTGGAACTAAGCTGCAGAGATATCCTGTGCTGACAGTAAAGGTTGCCGACAGGTAAGGTTTCACCTACAAGACAAGAAGTGCACTGCAGAAAAAGACCAGAACAAACCAATTTTTATTTTTGTAGTTAAAATAGAATTTGAAGTATCTTGGAAAGAAGTTTTTCAGAGAGTAGTAGGCTTGTAGAATTTTAATGTTGTGTGAGTATTATTTCGTGTGTGAGCATTTAACTTGACTACCTCAGTGAATTAATCTGAACGTTAAACTTGGTTAAGACATTAATTTTGAAACAGTACTCAGTGATTTATAAACTGTATAGGTAATTATTTCATGGTATTAACTAGAGCTGCATATAAAACGGCCATGCATCAGCAACAAGACGTGCAACAGCCTTCAGCTGTTTGCGCCGACGTAGAAGCCACAGAGAGCAATTTTGAGACTGTTGTGGCTAGCGGTAGCGATATAGAAACCCCCGCTGGTTCAGACAATGTTCGTAACACCACATCAAAATGTTGTGGACCCGTTAATTGTGATTATGTAGCAGCTATCCCTCTTAGCAGAAGGGCAAACCGAATTACAGAATCAATTACGAGAAAGCTTTAATGAACTAGATCACAGGTCAAATACCAAGACACAGGAAATAAAAGAACAGGCAGAAAGAACCGAACAAAATCTCATTGTTCAAATTGAGCAGGTCCGTCAGCAATGTCAAGAAACTACCAGTAAATTAAAGGCGGAACTAACTGAATATGTACCTGTCAAGATAGACACGATACAAAAACAAGTCGAAATTGTTCCTCAATTAATACAGGCACAAGAGGACATGCAGTGTGTGGTAGCTATGATACCTGAAATAATAGAATCACAAGACAATCTAAAGAAGCAGTTCGACAAAGTCTAGGAAAACCAGACGAATGTTGAACATAGAATCAATGTACTTACCGGAAAATTTTCAGAAATAACATTAGAACGGCAGAATTTTTCTTTTGAAAAGATCGAAGAAACAGTGAAAGTAGCTTTGCAGTCGATTTCTGATAGTTCCGAAGAGAATTTCTTTAACAAAGGGTTGAAGGAAGTCCGTGACCAACTTGGTGAGGAAATTTCGCGTTGGAAGGAAAATATTGAAAGATCGTTAAATCTCTCGCAGGAGGATTTGAAAACCGCGCGAAGCAAGAAACAAAATTCTTAATCTAAGCGTGACATTCTGTCAACGTCAAGGTCAGACGCAGACAGAAGTATAACGTCACGGGTTCGAATTGATCTACCAGATTGTCACCGTGAAGATTTTGAACAGCATGATTTTTGGAATCGTAGTGCGGTAGAAGAAACAATGATTAAACAAAGACAACTCCAAATCTTTAATCCTGATAAAAAGAATGTTCATCCTGTAGTTTTCATTAGAAACTTTAGAGGTCTATTTGACGATCTTGGACAGGATGGCAAAAGACTAGTTTTGTGTCAGGATATATTCAAGGATCAGGAACATTGTGGGCATCTGAGTAAATATCGTCCTGTAAAGTATATAAATAATTTGAGCAGGTTTTTCTATCAAAATACTGGTCTGCTGGAATACAAGAATGACTAAGGCAGGAAGTGCTATATCTTGAGCCTTTCTCATTCTCTATAGGATCCCTAAACAAATATTTTGAGGAATATATTAACAATTCATTATACTGGGACGTACCAATTCCTTTAACTGACATACTCAGAATACTTAAATCCAGATTACCCACGAATATAAGGAATATTTTTTACATAAATGATAAGGACTTAGACTCGTTTATGACCACTCTTGATCACATTGATTTAATTGAGGCGGAAGATCAAAGGT
The DNA here is from genome assembly GCF_021461385.2 of Schistocerca piceifrons. NCBI lineage: Eukaryota > Metazoa > Arthropoda > Insecta > Orthoptera > Acrididae > Schistocerca > Schistocerca piceifrons. The sequence goes on along the minus strand of NC_060138.1, from coordinate 150,507,011 downwards.
CAAGAGAAATGTTCCATCAAATAAGACCGATTGAAGCAAATCCGAGGTACACCAGGAACGGAAATGGCAATAATAGTAACAGTAATAATAATCACGACCAACCATCTTATCCGTGAAGACTTAGAAATGGATTAAATGGAAACAACAATTATTATTATAATGGAAATTTCAGTAACAGTGCCTTGAGGGGCAGTTTCAGGAACAACAGAAATTTTAATCGATTTAATCTTATGTATGGAAATGCAAGACCTACCAACAGCCGCAGAATAATAACAATAACTACACGAACCAATCGAGGCAATACCGACCAAATTCACCTCAACAGACAGAATGGAGTCACGACTCACCACAACAACCGATCACTACTGAAATAATTGACGATACAAATAGCAATCGTAATACAAATCAGTCAAGCTAATCGTGACCGCACCGTGACCTGGAGGAGCGGTCAGGGGATCTGTTAGGGGCGAGTCAGTAAATGTGCAAATGTTACGATATAATGACGGTGAGCTATTAACTGAAGAGTTGACGAAAGATTTAACATTGTGTCAGAACGAAAGATCGAGTGTTTCTGTATCGGAGGTATTTGTCGAAATAGAGGAGAATCCAACGAATGTAATACTAGACACCGCCGCTTCCGCCAATGTCATCTCAGGCGATCTTTTTAGGAGAATTGTTAAGAAGAGGAAGATACCAATTTTACCGGTACAAAACTATAAAATCATCGCAGCTGTAGCAGCACGCTCTCCCAATGCCAAATTACAAACCCAATTTGAGATGAAGATGGGAAATGTAGCAATAAGATGGACATTCCTTGTAGTAGAGAAGTTGTTAGTGGATTGTATTCTTGGTATTGTGAGTATGCAGGAGTACGATTGTAAGATTGATTAAATTTAGAATAAATGGAGGAGAGCTAGCACTGGACTTAAATACACTCCTGGAAATGGAAAAAAGAACACATTGACACCGGTGTGTCAGACCCACCATACTTGCTCCGGACACTGCGAGAGGGCTGTACAAGCAATGATCACACGCACGGCACAGCGGACACACCAGGAACCGAGGTGTTGGCCGTCGAATGGCGCTAACTGCGCAGCATTTGTGCACCGCCGCCGTCAGTGTCAGCCAGTTTGCCGTGGCATACGGAGCTCCATCGCAGTCTTTAACACTGGTAGCATGCCGCGACAGCGTGGACGTGAACCGTATGTGCAGTTGACGGGCTTTGAGCGAGGGCGTATAGTGGGCATGCGGGAGGCCGGGTGGACGCACCGCCGAATTGCTCAACACGTGGGGCGTGAGGTCTCCACAGTACATCGATGTTGTCGCCAGTGGTCGGCGGAAGGTGCACGTGCCCGTCGACCTGGGACCGGACCGCAGCGACGCACGGATGCACGCCAAGACCGTAGGATCCTACGCAGTGCCGTAGGGGACCGCACCGCCACTTCCCAGCAAATTAGGGACACTGTTGCTCCTGGGGTATCGGCGAGGACCATTCGCAACCGTCTCCATGAAGCTGGGCTACGGTCCCGCACACCGTTAGGCCGTCTTCCGCTCACGCCCCAACATCGTGCAGCCCGCCTCCAGTGGTGTCGCAACAGGCGTGAATGGAGGGACGAATGGAGACGTGTCGTCTTCAGCGATGAGAGTCGCTTCTGCCTTGGTGCCAATGATGGTCGTATGCGTGTTTGGCGCCGTGCAGGTGAGCGCCACAATCAGGACTGCATACGACCGAGGCACACAGGGCCAACACCCGGCATCATGGTGTGGGGAGCGATCTCCTACACTGGCCGTACACCACTGGTGATCGTCGAGGGGACACTGAATAGTGCACGGTACATCCAAACCGTCATCGAACCCATCGTTCTACCATTCCTAGACCGGCAAGGGAACTTGCTGTTCCAACAGGACAATGCACGTCCGCATGTATCCCGTGCCACCCAACGTGCTCTAGAAGGTGTAAGTCAACTACCCTGGCCAGCAAGATCTCCGGATCTGTCCCCCATTGAGCATGTTTGGGACTGGATGAAGCGTCGTCTCACGCGGTCTGCACGTCCAGCACGAACGCTGGTCCAACTGAGGCGCCAGGTGGAAATGGCATGGCAAGCCGTTCCACAGGACTACATCCAGCATCTCTACGATCGTCTCCATGGGAGAATAGCAGCCCGCATTGCTGCGAAAGGTGGATATACACTGTACTAGTGCCGACATTGTGCATGCTCTGTTGCCTGTGTCTATGTGCCTGTGGTTCTGTCAGTGTGATCATGTGATGTATCTGAACCCAGGAATGTGTCAATAAAGTTTCCCCTTCCTGGGACAATGAATTCACGGTGTTCTTATTTCAATTTCCAGGAGTGTAGATAGGAGACGGTGCATAAGAAGTATTGTCGCGGTGCCACCATTCAATTAATTGATACTACAAACGGTCGTTGGAAGGATTTTTCAAATAATTCGATGCAGAATGAAGACTTTAATCAAACAGCAATACTTGAAGCCAGTGAATCAAATCAGCTTACCGTAGAACAAAGGCAGCTGCCTCATCATCTGTTAGCAGTTTATGAAGAGATTTTTGATGAGAAACCGGGAATTATCAGAGGGTATATTTGCCACCTACAAGTAAAGCCACATCAAACTTACTGTCACGCGAACTATTCGATCCCCTGGCGATTAAAACAATCTGTTCAAAAGGAGATAAATAGAATGCTAAAATGAGACCTGATTCAGCCATCAACGAGTCCATATTTTTCCCCGTTGTTAGTCGTTCCAAAACTTGGAGGCAACGTAAGATTAGTTCTTGATGCGAGAGAGATCAATAAAATAATAGTACCTGTAAGAACCCATCCGGAAAATATTGATGGGTTAATTCAAAATTTTCAAGATGTTTCGTACTTGACTATCTGTCGGAATTTGAGCAAATATTTAATAATCTGCCACATTCCTCTACTACCTTCACTCCAACAGAGCTAATGTTTAAGCAGGCTGAAACGAATTTCTGGATAAACGACTTGCCAAAGCATGAAGATCAAAAAGTAGCGTGGGAGGAAAAGATTCGACTAGCACTTGTCAGTTTGACTGAAAAGGCAGCACAACAGAAGTTGTCATATAATCAAAGGATACTCCGGATTCAGACTTTCATCTCGGAGAAAAGGTTTTATTGAGGCGACACTTGCATTCCTCGAAACTGAGAAAGAACACCAAGAAATGGAATCTTATATATACCGGACCATATGTTATTGTCAGTATACCAAATCCGGGATTATACTTGTTGGCCTATCCCGGTTCAAATGGGGTAAATGGTTTATTCCCGCATAATGATATCAAGAAATTTTTTGAAGGATCTTAGAACTTCGACACCGGACTTAAAGAAGAATCAAGAATCGATTTTTATTATTATTTGAGTGAATATATATATATATATATATATATATATATATATATATATATATATGTGTGTGTGTGTGTGTGTGTGTGTGTGTGTGTGTGTGTGTGGTTGATAGGTTAAGAGACAGTGAGTTTACTCCTGTGATGATTTAGCGTAATCTTTAGAATAGGTATCAGACTGTAGCATTTGCTAGTGTGTGTACGCATTGACTATAAGTAACAGCCATAAGGAGTGTTAATGTGTAGTAAAAGTGCACCTATATTCTCTCAAGACATAACAATCGTATGAACATGTCGTGTGAAACTTTAAACGTAGTAATTATGTATGGAAGTACGTGGAAGGCAGGACGCGCGCTGTTCGCGGTATAAACAAGTGAAGTGTGAAGTGAAACTACAGTCGATAATATCACCGCTACGAACGGTCGCGCGAGAGAAAATTTATTATATTTAAAAGTTCTCATTATGCATTTTTTTCAGTTGAATTAATTTAAGAGTTTTAATTGAACTTTTTAAGAGTTGGGTTTCTTGTGTTTTCATATTATTGACATGATTGTTGAAAATATGATTTCCATTAATGTTCATGAGAAATGACAAAGATTCTGAGAGTGGATGCTGAGCTAAATGAGCATACATCACCATTAATGCTGTTTAATTGCAGGTGGATCTGCAGATCAAATAACGATAGTAACAAAGATTAAAACTTTTCAGCGATTTGTACTGTAAGAATATAATTTTATGTGTATTCGATATCACATGCCTGTATTTTAAAATTTTCCTCGTGTATGAACTTGAATTTTATCCATAATTTCGTACTTGAAAACAAAATTCGGACAGATTCGGTGCCTTACTTCCAACTGAACTATATCAAATCGAAGATTAGAGTAAGAAAATTTTTGAGAGGAATACATTCAGTATGTGCTACAGTAAAATTAAATTGACACAGTTTGGACGATCTGCAGTTGTGATTCTGAACAACTTCAAAATGGAGGACGACAATAAAATTCGCGATTTTCAGGACTGATGAGTATTCCAGTCTAGTACAGATGGAAGAATAAATGAATCAATTCCGACTTTGAATTCAACGATGAAATATGGACTTCAATGCCTTAATCCACTCTCCTCCATGGATTTATTCAGTCAGAACCTTTTCTCATTCCACTTTTAACTTGTTCCATGTTCACGTCCCTGACCATCTGTTCCTGAGACCGTCTTGCTGTTTCTACGGCACATTACCAGCTTCTGTCCTGTACCGCTACTCATCGCCTGTCCTCCGTACCGCCTGCACCAAATGCTGTACGTCGCCTACCCGCTGTCCGTACCCAGTGTTCGTGTTTCAATGGCTCCACTACGAGATCTCCGCCTGCACCGTCGAAAGAAGAAATTTAATTTTTTTTTTTGAAACACTGTTGTAAAGATTTTTTTTTTAGCTATGAGGCACTTTTCTATTTACCTCATCTATCAAGTTTTTATGCATTTCAAAATCACTTTGTTTAGGCTTTCCTACCGTCTTTAATACCTGAGCTGGAGTCTATTCTTCCGGGTTTTCCAGGGTTTCCCTGTGAAGGCCAGCTCCAAAATGGGTAGACCTTTCGCGCGAACGTACTGATTTATATCTTCCCTGGTTATGTATGCGGGATGCGGATATACCCCGGTACATGTAAAAGTCACAGCCTAGGTATTCTGGTAACATACAGTCTTAACATGTTACCCATACACTCTATGATAAATTTCTAAAAAACTAATCTTCAAAATATTTCTCTTTTGAATAAACGAGCCAACAAAATTTACGGTTAGCTCGCAAAGTGTATTATCATTAACTTTGCTCGCTGCGAATGGCAATTGTAATATCTCTTTATATTCTACTAATTATCCCTGCACAATTCTATGAATGAATTACGTTTCCTACTTGACCATCTATATACTCGCAGAATCGATGCGCAAAGTAGTACAGTACTTTTACTATTCCATGAGCGCATAATTACTCTTTGTAATATTCTCTCTGGTGTGTGTTGAGAGGACTTCTAGGATTTTCTCCTTGCCGAATAGCCGCATTGAATAATTGTAATTTTGCTATCGAGATTACTGGAAGAAAGAGAATATATACTGAGCATTTACATAAAAGGATTGCAGATCGCTTCGAATCATCGAGACTGCGGACAACGAGAGTCATCGTCCGATTCTGATTAAACAAGTAAAGCTTAATTATAACTTTCTTGAGCGACTGTGATGACTGTGATATGGCTGCTTATGAATGAGATCATTAATAAAATACTAATAACTAAATTTTCTCCTCACCAGCAACCAGTATAAACACAATATTAATTAAAATTATATGGCATACGTTACATACCGAAGGCTCGTACCAATCCCATGTGCAGCTCATGGAACATCTACATCCAGGTGACTTAGTATGCAGACGAAAATTTGTGAGTGTTTGGCTGTACAAACAGACGTCGTGCAATACGCCTTACTTACAGATGAGGCTACATTTACATGCAGTGGTATCATGAATACCCACAATTCTCATACATGGGCGATCGACAACCCACATTACAGCAGGAAATAAAGATTCCAAGTTAGGTTCTCAGTAAACGTTCGGCGTGGTATGATTGATGTGGTAGTGTCTGTGTTCCTGCCAAGTCGCATGCCAGCCGCAGCATATAAACCTCTCCTGAGAGAAGGCCTACCTGCACTTTTGCAAGACGTGACATTACAGCAACGACGACAAATGTACCTGCGACATGATGGATCACTGCTTCGCTGTGGCAGACAAGCACCCTAATATCTGAATAACGCATTTACTCAACGGTGAATTGGCCGTGGCGGATGCATTAACTGACCTGCCAGATCATCCGACCTAACACAATTAGACTGCTGTTTATGGGGCTGGTTAAAGGAGGATGTGTGCTCGTGAAGATATTGTCGTTCGCATTAAAGCCTGCTGAGATGATAGTCGATGTGCAGCACAACACACCCTCCAAAGCACTGACAAGCACATTGAGATGGGTGGGGAAGCTTTTGAACACCTCTTGTGGGATGGATCAATCATCTATCCCACCATTATTCTGTCCAGCACAGCGCCTGGACAGTATTCCGGTAAGTAATATTCACCTTTGTCTTCATAATCTTTCATGGATGTGTGTAGTCTTCAACCCGCTCCAGTTCCAGAACGACAGAAAATGTGACACATGTTCACAGAACTTTTCCGGTTTGTTTTCTTATGTAGATTCACCTCACAAATTATGTGACATTCCTCCTGAATCACCATGTACATTAAGAAATGCATAGAGCCTCTATCGCTTCCTTGGAGAATTCAAGATATAACTTCGGTTTCAGTAGATGTCTCGCCGTCGCTTACTTTAAACTGTGACCTTTCTGACAAGACAGCACGAATATACTCGCATAACTGCGACAATAATCCATAGACATGTAAATTCAATAGAAGACGCTTGTGAATGACGACAGCCTTCAGAAAATCTGTAAATATGGAATCTAGTTGAGATTCTCTGTCGATAGCACTCATTATTTTATGTTACTAACGACTTCCAGACGGATCTGCTGTGTCTCGAGGAGGGTCGTGTTTGGGACCTGTAGACCACTGGGCTGAACCCGTGCCGAACGCCACTATGAAAAAGTTTGCGATAAGTAGCCCCCAAAAATAAGATTTTGGACCAATTTTCGAATAAAAAGTCCATGAAACACCATTTAAAACTCGTCATTTAACCGTAATTTACAATTTAGGAAACTTAACGTAACGAGTTGAAATCATTAAGGATTTCAGCTTAATTTATTAAGGTCTGAATGAACAACCATATTCTTTTTAAAAAAAAAGAACGGTAAAAGGTATTAGATTCATATTCATCTAAATATCGGTGTTTCAATTTTAAAAATAATGAAGTGTAGCTAAAAGCATACAAGGTCGTTAACCAAACGCAAGATAACAAAAGGAATGTACCATTTACTAAAATTTTTCCTATGTTTAATTTTAATACAACACTTTCCCCAAACATCAGCCTTGTAAAAAAATTTCAAATAATTTTATTGGCTACACTTCACATTAATGATGCTACTTATAATATTTCCATATCTTAGTTTTCTTAATATATCACTTTTCATAATAAGTGAAGCCAAAATGTTGAGCCTTTCTTCTAACATTGAATTTCAACGCCTGTTTTTGATCAAGTTCAGTTCTGAAACCTGTCTTTCCCATTGCTGTTCGTGAACCCAGGTGACAGATATATTCTTAGAGTGACCTCAATATCACGATATCACCTTTATCGTTTTATTGATCCTGGTTTGAGTGAAACGTGGTATGGAAGAAGTCGGTTTTTCGCTAAATCGAACGCATTTCAATCTGACAAAACTCCGTTAATTACTAGGAACTCTAACCTTTCTGACAAGAAAGCGGTTTAGCCATCTCACGTGTCATACGTTTAACTCGGTGCCACACTGAATTTCACGAAGGGAGTGTATGTTTTGAGATGTGTAGACTGACTTAATTCACGTCATCTGCCCACTGCAAAATTCAGCCGATTAAGTCCACGCGCAACACTTAAATACACGTACTTTACGATTATAAGGCGCCCCGGACTACAATACTGTCGCGTTTCTTTTTATTTAAAACTACCTGTGCCCGGAGGTATTACCCGTCGTTAAACAGTCATTTATGAACAACTGTTAATGCCGAAACTCGCTATCCACACCATAATAAGTTATGCCTCGGAGGTTTTAGGGCGTGAGCCAATTGCAGCCCAGAAAACCGATCGGCATCGGAAAAAAAAGGAAACACCAAATTTTGAGACAATGGGAGAAGCTGACACAGTACATGTCGCTCACAGCACACTCGTATAGTTACGGAAAAAAATTTAGCGCGACCGCGTAGCCAATTATAAACTGTGCCAGGAAAGTAAGTAAAATCCCGATTATATCACAATCCAATACATTACCAAAACATTCTACATGATGCGAAATGTTTTCATATGCATACATTACAGAGCTTAGTGATAATTTTATCCTGCAGGAATATTTCTGCTGTGATAGATTTATGCACATACTTATTTCATTTATCAAAACAGTTAAAAACTAATCTCTACGCCAGATTTAATGCATTCATTTAATAGTTAACTATCATGGATGACTTTTTAGTCACGTTACCCATCCCACGGGAACCATAGTCTCGTTAACCATCCCTAAGGAACAGTGATTTTTTTTGTCGGAATAAAAGGTTAAATATGTGTTAATTCAGGGTGTAGGCATCTCCATTCGAAAGTTCGTCCAAATCCATCCATCCACTTCGGTGTGAAGCACTAAACGAACAAACTAACTCGATGAAGAAAGCAAGTTCTAGTTCGGTACAGCGCATATTTTGTACGATTTGTGCGTGCAACAACATCATCTGTCCTCACGTACGTGCTTTGTTATCAGCCGATACGTTTGCATATCATAATCAAATCCAGCTTCACTAAAGAGCTACCACGTTCTACAGGTGAAGGCGTACAACATTTAAATGGCACTGTCGTGTATCTTCAAGCGTCTCAGAAGCGTTAAGGTTTTCGTGGTGCAGGCTGGAGACTATATAGCCTTCGGTAAAAGGAGCCCTTTTTACAGCTACATCTATGTCTGTGTCTACACTGAAGAGCCAAAGAAACTGGTGCGCCTGCCTAATATCGTGTAGGCTCTCTGCAAGCACGCAGAAGAGCCGCAACACAACGCCGCATGGACTCGACTTATGTCTGAAGTAGTATTGAAGGGAACTGACACCAAGAGTACGAGATGGTGGAGATCCCTTCTGAACAGCCGTTGTAAGGCATCCCAGATATGCTCAATAATGTTCACGTCTGGAGAGTTTGGTGGCCAGCAGAAGTGTTTAAACTCAAAAGAGTGCTCCTGGAGCCTTCCTGTAGCAATTCTGGAAGTGTGGGGTGTCGCATCGCCCTGCTGCAATTGCCCAAGTTCTTTGGAATGCACAATGGACACGAATGGATGCAGGTGATCAGACAGGACGCTTACGTACGTGTCACCTGTCAGAGTCGAATCTAGAGTTATCGTGGGTCCCATATCATTCCAACTGCACTTGCCCCACACCATTAGTGAGCCTCCACCAGATTTTCATGAGCTTGTGTCCATATCTGTAGACATCCATCAGCTCGATGCAATTTGAAACGAGACTCGTCCGACCAGCAACATGTTTCCAGTCATCAACAGTCCAATGTCGTTGCTGACGGGCGCAGGCGAGGCGTAAAGCTTTGTGTCGTGGAGTCATCAAGGATATACGAGTGGGCCTCCGGCTCCGAAAGCCCATATCGATGATGTTTCGTTGAGTGGTTCGCACGCTGACACTTATTGATCGTCTAGAACTGAAATTTGCAGCAATTTGCGAGAGGGTGCACTTCTGTCATGTTGAACGATTGTCTTTATTCGTTTTAGACCCCATTCTTGCAGGATCTTTTTGCATCGATGTCGGAGATTTGACGTTTTACCGGTTTCCTGATATTCACGGTACGCTCGTGAAATGGTCGTAAGAAAAATCCCCGTTTCATCGCTACCTTAGAGACGTTGTGTCCCATCGCTCGTGACCCGACTATGATATCACGTTCAAACTCACTTAAATCTTGATAAGCTGCCATTGTATCAGCAGTGTGCGATTTAACAACTGCGTCAGACACTTGTTGTCTTATATAGGCGTTGCCGACTGCATCGCTGTAATTTGAATATGCATGCCTATTCCAGTTTCTTTGGCGCCCCAGTGTATAAACCGCAAGCCAGATTATGGTGTGCGCTGGAACGGACTTCGCCTGTCGCTTCCCCTCTTACCTGTTCCAGTTGCGAATGATTAGCAAGAAGACCGACTGATGGTATGCCTCCCTGTCTTTAAGCGAGATATAAATAGAAGGAAGCGCTGTTCAAATGGTTCAAATGGCTCTGAGCACTATGGGACTCAACTGCTGAGGTCATTAGTCCCCTAGAACTTAGAACTAGTTAAACCTAACTAACCTAAGGACATCACACACACCCATGCCCGAGGCAGGATTCGAACCTGCGACCGTAGCGGTCTTTCGGTTCCAGACTGCAGCGCCTTTAACAAGGAAGCGCTGTATTCGTTGACTCTTCTCCGAATGTTCGGCACAATGCTTATCTTGTAGCATACGTTACTGGAGTGGATGGGTCATCTCCGTGTCGCCTTCACGTTTACTAAACGCATCCGTGACGAAATGCAATGCTGCTCTCTGCGGCTTCTCTATTTCCTCTAGTAATCGTATCTGAAATGGATCCCAGACAGGCGATGTATGAAACAGCATCGTTGCAGGAGGTCTCGTGGAACTTCTGACGTTATGATTTACATACATGCTGATCAAAGGCTTCCGGGCACCCCTTTGTGTTGCAGAACTGACCACCAGATGTGACGAGAGGTGAGAGTTTTGTATCAGCAGAAACAGTAACAGCAGAAAAAGACCTTCAGGAGACTTCGAACGTGGCCTTGTCATTGGTTGTCGCCTGAATAATAAATTCATCAGGGGCATTTCAACACTTGTAAAGCTGCCCCAGTTGACTATTGACAGCGTAAAGTGAAAACTCGAAGTAAAAATCACAGATAAACCAAGAAAATGCAGAACTCATATAATGACGCACACATCCCGTCGAGCATTGTGGAGGAAGGCTGTAAAAATCGTATGAAATCAGCGGAAAGAATCACCCCTGGTATCCAAAGTGCTACCAGCTATCTAGAAAGAACAGTGACTGCGCTTAGGCAGTTAAAAAGACTGGGGTGCGATGATCGAGCAGCTCGTCATAAGCTACACATTTGGAAGTCAGTGCTAAGCGACTCTGGAGGAGGTGTGAAAAGCGACGTCACTGGACAGTAGACTACTGGAAACGAGTGATTTGGAGAGACTGACCACGCTACACACTGTGCCAATCCGATGGAAATAGTTGGATTTGGCGAATTCCTAGATAGCGTTAGCGTGCGCCATTTGTGGTGCCAACAGTGAAATACGGGGGAGGTGGTGACAGGTATGGAGGCGTTTTACGTAGTTAGGGTGTGCTGCCTTTATTGCGCTTAAGAAAACGCTTAACGCATTTCGCAGCATTGTGTACTGCATACAGCAGAACAAGAGTTCGGAGGCTGTAATATTACTGGGTTTCGGATGCTCTGCATATAAAACATTTGTCATGAAAGAGAAGAACAGCCATCGAGCTGTAGTTGGTAAAATGCTACGCATTACAGCACAAATATTAGGAAAAGAAATATTTTTGTCATGTGCGTCTATACAAAGACGCGAGTCCAGCATTAACTACTTCAAATAAACACTATGACCCGCCGAGCGCAGATATTCAAATAATTGCCGCAACGCTCGATCCTAATAAGATACGAAGCATATGAATTATAACAATTTTGTTTTTTGTTATGAATAGTCCTAGAGACTTGGTTACCTTTTACGTGTTAAGAAGTGCAGTGTAGCGTTGCTACAAGCTTTATATAATATTTGTGTAAATTTTCGAACGAACGCTTCGATAAACAGTGCTACGCCATGAAATATTCACGCGCACTCAAGGATAATTAATTTTGAGAAAATATTGGACTTATAAGAAAGGACATTGTCGTAGGACTCAATGTGCTTAAGAAGTGCAAAATGTAAGTTTTATATTCCATGGTTATTTATTCATGCTTAGTGGTATAGATTATTTTAGAATATACTGATGTGTTATAATGAAATCCCTTTTTTTATTCTTTTCTTTGAGTAACGTCAGTGTTTTTCCTTAGTATGCAAACTATGTTACAGGACAGCTCTTTACAGCGGTATCTTGGTTGTTTTCGGGAGGCTACTAATATACACTCCTGGAAATGGAAAAAAGAACACATTGACACCGGTGTGTCAGACCCACCATACTTGCTCCGGACACTGCGAGAGGGCTGTACAAGCAATGATCACACGCACGGCACAGCGGACACACAAGGAACCGCGGTGTTGGCCGTCGAATGGCGCTAGCTGCGCAGCATTTGTGCACCGCCGCCGTCAGTGTCAACCAGTTTGCCGTGGCATACGGAGCTCCATCGCAGTCTTTAACACTGGTAGCATGCCGCGACAGCGTGGACGTGAACCGTATGTGCAGTTGACGGACTTTGAGCGAGGGCGTATAGTGGGCATGCGGGAGGCCGGGTGGACGTACCGCTGAATTGCTCAACACGTGGGGCGTGAGGTCTCCACAGTACATCGATGTTGTCGCCAGTGGTCGGCGGAAGGTGCACGTGCCCGTCGACCTGGGACTGGACCGCAGCGACGCACGGATGCACGCCAAGACCGTAGGATCCTACGCAGTGCCGTAGGGGACCGCACCGCCACTTCCCAGCAAATTAGGGACACTGTTGCTCCTGGGGTATCGGCGAGGACCATTCGCAACCGTCTCCATGAAGCTGGGCTACGGTCCCGCACACCGTTAGGCCGTCTTCCGCTCACGCCCCAACATCGTGCAGCCCGCCTCCAGTGGTGTCGCGACAGGCGTGAATGGAGGGACGAATGGAGACGTGTCGTCTTCAGCGATGAGAGTCGCTTCTGCCTTGGTGCCAATGATGGTCGTATGCGTGTTTGGCGCCGTGCAGGTGAGCGCCACAATCAGGACTGCATACGACCGAGGCACACAGGGCCAACACCCGGCATCATGGTGTGGGGAGCGATCTCCTACACTGGCCGTACACCACTGGTGATCGTCGAGGGGACACTGAATAGTGCACGGTACATCCAAACCGTCATCGAACCCATCGTTCTACCATTCCTAGACCGGCAAGGGAACTTGCTGTTCCAACAGGACAATGCACGTCCGCATGTATCCCGTGCCACCCAACGTGCTCTAGAAGGTGTAAGTCAACTACCCTGGCCAGCAAGATCTCCGGATCTGTCCCCCATTGAGCATGTTTGGGACTGGATGAAGCGTCGTCTCACGCGGTCTGCACGTCCAGCACGAACGCTGGTCCAACTGAGGCGCCAGGTGGAAATGGCATGGCAAGCCGTTCCACAGGACTACATCCAGCATCTCTACGATCGTCTCCATGGGAAAATAGCAGCCCGCATTGCTGCGAAAGGTGGATATACACTGTACTAGTGCCGACATTGTGCATGCTCTGTTGCCTGTGTCTATGTGCCTGTGGTTCTGTCAGTGTGATCATGTGATGTATCTGACCCCAGGAATGTGTCAATAAAGTTTCCCCTTCCTGGGACAATGAATTCACGGTGTTCTTATTTCAATTTCCAGGGGTGTATTTAATCGCAGATTTGATAACCATTACCATAACCCACTTTCCTTCATCCATTTCCCTTTCAGCATTCAGTTAGGTCGCTTAGGCATTTGTATCGAAAACTCAGATTGCGTGAAGGCAATCCGGGTTAAAGGTCAGGTTCAAACCACTTTCGCGCAATCAAACACTATTCCTCCTGGACACAATCGAGAACCGATGCAACGCAGTTCATAAAATCTACTCTCTCTCTCTCTCCAACCTGCACCTAAATCGGTAAAGAAATTATCGTGAGTGCCTAACTAGTATAATATCTAGTATAACACAATAGATATGTCACTCACGGTAATTTCTTTACCGATTTTGATATATATTAGAATGCGATGATTATACCAACGTGACAATGCATCCTGTGATAAAACTCCGTTTGTAAGGCAATGATTTAATGATAATAACAGGCCCGAAAAGGACTGACCCGCCCAGGGTGCCGACGTGACCCCAATGGAACACATCTGGGACGAGTTAGAACGTTGACATCACTCCAGCACCCCAGCATTTCGGCTCCTAAGGAAGTATGGCCTACCGTTACCTCCATACATGTTCTGACACCTCACTGGAAGTGTTCCCAGCAGAGTTCAAGCCATCGTGAAGGCAAAGGGTGAACAGTCCCCATGTTAACGTTCACTAATATGTGTCCGGATACTTTTGATCAGGTACTGTTTTGCGAGAAGTAATGGCCCTGTAACTCTCCCTTGTTGGACACCCGAAATAACTTTTGCATAACTACGGTTCCGTATTTTTGGTATAGTGCATAAACGACGTGGTAAATGGTAGGATTAAGAATGGTATAGGTAGCACTCATAGGGGAAAAAATGAATGTGTAAAAGAGAAACTGGTAGTCAATGACTTATCTTGTTTTTCTCACATAATTATAACAGCACATCATTTAGTGTTAGTTCATTGTGTAATTTATACACTTACAGAATAAAATTGCGTTTTTATAAGTAATAAAAATTACTTGATCGCCTAATTTCTGCGCTTTTATGTAACGAAGACAAATACTTTTGATGCAAGTACGTTATATATGCACAAACATAAAAAATATATGTAATTATTGTTATTTTGTATTCAATAGAACGTTCTTTGACATCATCAAAGGCAACAGGTCCCTTTTATTATTGATAAAGCGATAGTTGCTTACAGGTAATAAAACCATGTTTTATACAAAAACGACGAAGCATTTACGCGATGTTTCTACATCTACATTGATACTCTGCAAATCACATGTAAGTGCCTGGCAGAGGGTTCACCGAACCACCTTCACAATTCTCTATTATTCCAATCTCGCATAGCGCGTGGAAAGAATGAACACCTATATGTTTCTGTACGACCTCTGATTTCCCTTATTTTATAGTGGTGATCGTTCCTCCCTATGTAGATCGGTGTCAACAAACTATTTTCGCATTCGGAGGAGAAATTTTGTGATTGGAATTTGGTGAGAAGATTCCGTCGCAACGAAAAACGCCTTTCTTTTAATGATTTCCAGCCCAAATTCTGTATCACTTCTGTGACACTCTCTCCCATATTTCGCAATAATACAAAACGTGCTGCAGCCTTTGGTTAGCCTTCCCCACAACATTTTCTGTGTGTTCTTTCCAATTTAAGTTGTTCGTAACTGTAATACCTTGGTATTTACTTGAATTTACGGCTTTTAGATTAGACTGATTTATCGTGTAACCGAAGTTTTAACGAGTTCCTTTTAGCACTCAAATGGATGACCTCACGCTTCTCGTTATTTAGGGTCAACTGCCACTTTTCGCACCATTTAGATATTTTTTCGAAATCATTTTGCAGTTTATTTTGATCTTCTGATGACTTTCTTAGTCGATAAAAGACAGCGTCATCTGCAAACAACGGAAGACGGCTGCTCAGGTTGTCTCCCAAATCGTTTATATAGATAAGGAACGGCAAACGGCCTATAGCACTACCTTGAGGAAAGCCTCAAATCACTTCTGTTTTACTCGATGACTTTCCTTCAATTACTACGAACTGTGACCTCTCTGATAGGAAGTTGCAAACCCAGTCACATAGCTGAGACGATATTCCATAAGCACGCAATTTTACTGCGAGCCGCTTATCTGGTGCAGTGTCAAAAGCCTTCCGGAAATCAAGGAATGCGGAATCGATCTGAAATCCCTTGCCAATAGCACTCAGCACTTCATGTGAATAAAGAGCTGGTTGTGTTTCACAGGATTCTTTCTAAACCCATGTCGACTGTGTGTCAATAGTCCATTTTCTTCGAGGTAATTCATAATGTTCGAACACAATATAGGTTTTAAAATCCTGCTGCATATCGACGTTAACGATATGGGCCTGTAATTTAGTGGATTACTCCTACTACCCTTCTCGAATATTGGTGTGACCTGTGCATCTTTCCTGCCTTTGGGTACTGACCTTTCGCTGAGAAAACAGTTGTATATGATCGTTAAGCTAATGCATCAGCATATTCCGAAAGGAACCTAATTGGTATACAGTCTAGCCCAGAAGACTTGCTTTTATTAAGTGATTTAAGTTGCTTCACTACTCCGAGGATACTTACTTCTACGTTACTCATGTTGGCAGCTGTTTTCGATTCGAATTCTGGAATATTTACTTCGTCTTCTTTTTTGAAGGCATTTCAGAAGGCTGTGTTTAGTAACTCTGCTTTGGCAGCACTGTCTTCGATAGTATCTTCATTGCTATCGCGCAGAGAAGGCATTGATTGTTTCTTGCCGCTAACATACTTCACATACGACTAGAATCTCGTAGGATTTTCTGCCAGGTTTCGACACAAAGTTTCGTTGTGGAAACTGCAATAGGCGTCTCGCGTTGAACTCCGCGCTAAATTTCGAGCTTCTATAAAAGATCGCCAATCTTGGGGATTTTGCGTCTGTTTAAATTTGGCATGTTTGTTTCGTTGTTTCTGAAACAGTGTTCTGACTCGTGTTGATATATTGTTTCGCAGGTTTTTTTATTTTGTCTATTTTTGAGCAAACTGCGTTTTCTAGCTAAATATGCGATAAATCTGTACCCTTTTCTTTCATTTTTATTAAAGCATTCCTCTGTTTCACATTAAAAAGCAACAATTTTCGACTACAACCTGAACTAAACATTCAGTTTTGCTATAAATATTGTTTATTTTTAAGTTACACTGCTTGAATATTGCTCACCAGTGTGGGATCCGTACCAGATAGGGTTGATAGAAGAGATAGAGGAGATCCAACGGAGAGCAGCAGGATCATTTAGTAATCGCGAAAGCTTTACGGAGATGATAGATAAACTCCAGTGGAAGACTCTGCAGGAGAGACGCTCAGTAGCTCGGTACGGGCTTTTGTTGAAGTTTCGAGAACATACCTTCACCGAGGAGTCGAGCAGTATATTGCACCCTCCTACGTATATCTCGCGAAGAGACAATGAGAATAAAATCAGGGAGATTAGAGCCCACACAGAGGCATACCGACAATCTTTCTCTCCACGATCAACACGAGACTGGAACAGAAGGGAGAACCGATAGAGGTACTCAAAGTACCTCCGCCACACACCGTCAGGTGGCTTGCGGAGTATGGATGTAGATGTAGATACACACAGAAAAAAAATGTTCTGCGGGTTGTACAGCCCTTTATATATACTAGGTTTCTAAACGGTTCCGATTTCTAGAGGAATCAGGTAAGACACTGGTGGCATACATACAGAAAGCGACCCTTATGAGGTAACGCCCGACAGGTGTGCAACACACCTAATGTACAGGTAACGCGGTTGTGACCTTAACTGACCAAAACTACTAGGAAAACTATCGTAGTCTACCCTTACTTAAGTAGTGTTATAACTCTGGCTAGAATACAGTCCAGGACACGAAGTTAAACAGAAATAAGGTGGCAGTAAAGGTCGCAGTACCTCACAAAAAGTTTCAAGGACGGTCGCGGGTTATGACGGGGGCCATAATTTCGTGGCACTCGAGGTGTGTGATCGATGAACGACACGTTCGCGTGCAGGCGTTCCCCTGGGGCCGGCGCATTATTTTGCTGTTAGTCGGACGACGGGGGCCTAATGTTCCGGGGTGCACGTAGGCGCACGTGAGTGGGGTCGATCACGTGGAAGGCCCAGTGCGGTGGCTTAGGGAGAAAGGCCGGTGCGTGCGGGGACTGCCGAGAGCGCGCGCCAGCTGTGCGCGGGTCAGGCCGCCGTTGCCGTGGCAACCGACGCCAGTGCGGCCGCGCCGTGTGTAGCGCCGGCGGAGCCGACCCGCCGCGCCGCGCCGCGCTGCGCCGGTCGATGCAGCGGTGGCGCGAGACGCGCTGTCTGGGCTGCAGTGCTCGCGCTCGAGCCGCTACCACAACACCGGCACGCTAGGGGGCGCCCCGCTGGAGCCGCCGCGGTAAAATACGCGCTGCTTTCAGCGCACTGAAACCTGAGATACCTCGGTAGTCAGAGGAACTAACAGTTTCACGTCTTCAGTCCTGGCGCTAAAATAAATAAAGAAAAATGTTTTCATGGTTTCTTGTGTCGTTGTTCCACATTCTGCCGGCCACTGTGCCCGAGCGGCTCTAGGCGCCGCAGTCTGGAACCGCGCGACCGCTACGATCGCAGGTTCGAATCCTGCCTCGGGCATGGATGTGTGTGATGTCCTTAGGTTAGTTAGGTTTAAGTACACTACTAGCCATTAAAATAGCTACACCAAGAAGAAATGCAGATGATAAACGGATGTTTATTGGACAAATATATTATACTAGATTGACATGTTATTACATTTTCACGCAATTTGCATGCATAGACCCTGAGAAATCAGTACTCAGAACAACCACCTCTGGCCGTAATATCTGCCTTGATGCGCCTGGACATTGAGTCAAACAGAGCTTAGATGGCGTGTACAGGTACAGCTGCCCATGCAGCTTCAACACGATACCACAGTTTATCAAGAGTAGTGACTGGCGTATTGTGAAGAGCCAGTTGCTAGGCCACCATTGACCAGACGTTTTCAGTTGGTGAGAGATCTGGAGAATGTGCTGGCCACTGCAGCAGTCGAACATTTTCTGTATCCAGAAAGGCCCGTACAGGACCTACAACATACGGTCGTGTATTATCCTGCTGAAATGTAGGGTTTCGCAGGGATCGAATGAAGGGTAGAGCCAAGGGTCGTAACACATCTGAAATGTAACGTCCACTGTTCAAAGTGCCGTCAATGCGAACAAGAGGTGACCGAGACTTGTAACCAATGGCACTCCATACCATCACGCCTTGTGATACGCTAGTATGGCGATGACGAATACACCCTTCCAATGTGCGTTCACCGCGATGTCGGCAAACACGGATGCGACCATCATGATGCTGTAAACAGAACCTGGATTCATCCGAAAAAATGACGTTTTGCCATTCGTGCACCCAGGTTCGTCGTTGAGTACACCATCGCAGGCGCTCCTGTCTGTGATGCAGCGTCAAGGGTAACCGCAGCCATGGTCTCCGAGCTGATAGCCCATGCTGCTGCAAACGTCGTTGAAATGTTCGTGCAGATGGTTATTGTCTTGCAAACGTCCCCGTCTGTTGACTCGGGGATCGAGACGTTGCTGCACGATCCGTTACAGCCATGCGGATAAGACGCTTGTCATCTCTACTGATAGTGATACGAGGCCGTTGGGATCCAGCACGGCGTTCCGTATTACCCACCTGAACCCACCGATTCCATATTCTGCTAACAGTCATTGGATCTAGACCAACGCGAGCAGTAATGTCGCGGTACGATAAACCGCAATCGCGATAGGCTACAATCCGACCTTTATCAAAGTCGGAAACGTGATGGTACGTATTTCTCCTCCTTACACGAGGCATCACAACAACGTTTCACCAGGCAACGCCGGTCAACTGCTGTTTGTGTATGAGAAATCGGTGGGAAACTTTCCTCATGTCAGCACGTTGTAGGTGTCGCCACCGGCGCCAACCTTGTGTGAATGCTCTGAAAAGCTTATCATTGCATATCACAGAATCTTCTTCCTGTCGGTTAAATTTCGCGACTGTAGAGCGTCATCTTCGTGGTGTAGCAATTTTAAAGGCCAATAGTGTAGTTCTAAGTTCTAGGGGACTGTCCCATAGTGCTTAGAGCCATTTGAACCATTTAACTTACATTCTAAATTACATTTTTTGATTTCTATTTTTTTTCTAAGGGGTGTTTATACACACCTACGGGAAACAAAATCGTAACACTAAAAATTAAGTTAGAGTAATGAATTTTCCGAAATACATTTGTCTAGGTAACATATTTAAGTGATTAATGTTCCAAGATCATGGGCTAATGCAAGCGCGAGGTAAATCATTGCAGATGTGAAATGCTGGTATGCTAATAACCGATGTAACCGCCATTATGTTGAATGCAAGCGTGCATGCATTGTGTTGCACAGCTTACGGATTTCAGTTTAAGGGCTGGGGTTGCGTGCCTGTTGAACTTGGTCGATCAACGCAGGGACGATTACTACTGTTTGTGGATAATGCTGGAGTTGTCGTCCAATTATGTCCCATGCGTGCTCGATTGGAAATGGATCTGTAGATCGAGCAGTCCAAGGCAACATGTCGAAACTCTTCAGAGCATGTTGTGTTACAACAGCGGTATGTGGGAGAGCATTATCCTTTTGCAAAACATGCTCTAGAATGCTGTTCATGAATGGTGGCCAACACATCGAATTACGAGAATGACGTACGAATCTGTGGTCAGGGTGCGTGGGATAACCTCGAGAGTGCTCCTGTTGTCATACGAAATAGCACACCAGACCACAACTCCAGGTGTAGATCCAGTGTGTCTAGGCCGCGAACAGGTTGGCTGCAGGCCCTCCACTGGCCGCCTCCTAATCAATACGTCGCCATCAATGCCACTGAGGCAGAGCCAGCTTTCATCATAAAACAGAACAGACTTCCATCCTGTCCTCCAATGAGCTTGACGGAGCTGAAATTGCAAATGGTGGTGGTTTGGGGCTAGAGTAATGCACGGTACAGGGCGTCTATCTCCTAGCTGTCCTTGAACAAACCGATTTGTAACAATTGTATCACTGGTCCCAGCTGCTGCTCAGATTACTGATTAGGTTCGAATCCTGCCTCGGGCATGGATGTCCTTAGGTTAGTTAGGTTTAAGTAGTTCTAGGGGACTGATGACCTCAGAAGTTAAGTCCCATAGTGCTCAGAGCCATTTGAACCATTTTGCAGAACGGTGTGCTCTAAATCAACACTGTGCAGTGATTAGTAAGTTGCGAGACTCAAGCAACAATACTAGCTGGACATAAATCACACGTTCCATCACCTTTCCAACACAGAAATGGGGCGATAACTAGAAGGAAGGTGTATGTCATTACTGGGCTTAGGTATGGGTATGACAGCGTCGGGGAAACGCGCCCTGTGCCCAGATACGATTGTATGTAAGAAGGAGAAAGTGCTTGCCCACAAGAGAAAGGATCTGCAACATCTGAATGTAAACATCGTCTGGCCCTGGGGCGGAGGGCTGGGGTGAAGTGAGAGCATGATCTAGCTCCGTCATAGTGAAGGCGACATTTTTTCACGAGTCTGAGAAGAGAAGGGCATCGCCTGAGCCTCATCCTTCCAATGGAGGAAGGCAGGGTGATAGTGGGAGGTGCTCGGAATATCCGCAAGAAAGAGACCCAAGATGCTGAAGATTGCAATAGGGTTCACTGTGACTTCATCTGCTACGGTCAGGCCAGAAATTGGGCGATGGATCTTGGTCCCAGAGAGCCGTCCGAGGTTCACCCACAAGATGGAAGAGGGAGTGGAACTGCTAAAAGATCTAGTAAATGAGATCCAGCTGGCTTTTTTGCTATCCCAAAGAACTCGACTACACTGTGCACGCATCTGTTTATAGTGAATGCAGTTTGCCGCCATCGTAAGGTGTCGATTAAAAATGCGGAAAGCATGTCTCCGTGCGCGCACTGCATCGCGGCATGCCTCACTCCACCAAGGGACCGGAACACGACGCAGTAAAGATGAAGTGCGAGGAATGGAACGTTCTACGTCCTTAAGGATAACGTTCATAAGATATTCTATCTGGACATCACAATTGAGGAAAAGTTGTTTGTCGAAGATCGCCAAGGAGTGGTAAAGTCTCAAGTCGGCCTTAGAAAGCTGCCTTTTGGGTGCGCACGTAGGTGGGGTAGGAGTCAGCAAACTGATAGCGTATGTGAAGTAGTCGCTCAAGTACGTGTGAGAGAGAACGCACCACTCGAGACGATGGGCGAGCTGGGCAATAAAGAAGGAGAAGTCCAAATGGGAATAGGTGTGCGTGGAGTGTGAGAGGAACGTGGGTGCTCCTGTGTTACAATCAGATGAGGTGAAGGTGATTGAGAAGGTCAGCCAAGATGGCACCTCTCTGACAGGTTCTGGGGGAGCCCCAAAGAGGAGCGTGTGCATTAAAGTCACCGAGGTGCAGAAAGATGTGAGGCAGTTTCCCAATCAAATGGCTCTGAGCACTATGGGACTTAACATCTGTGGTCATCAGTCCCCTAGAACTTAGAACTAATTAAACCTAACTAACCTAAGGACATCACACACATCCATGCCCGAGGCAGGATTCGAACCTGCGACCGTAGCGGTCGTGCAGTTCCAGACTGAAGCGCCTAGAACCGCTCGGCCACACCGGCCGGCTTTCCTAAACAGCTGGAGGTGGTCCGCCCTGGTGACACCGGGTGATAGAAGCATGTAAACCATACAAAGTATAAAGGTGAAGTGAGGAACGACTGCAACAGCTTGAAGCCAGGTAGTGAGGGAGATGGTTTGACTATGAACGGTAGTCAAGGAAATGCTTTGACTATGAACATCATCCAGATGAGCATCACGACTCCCCCATGAGAGGGGGGGAGGGGGGAGGTCAAAGCGGACTGGAAAGAAATACGAGATCTCAAAGCGGTCGTGAGGACGCAATTTGTTTCCTGAGGGTAGAGAACAAGTGGACGCTGCGATTCCAAGAGCAGCCATACGCCTCCTTTGTGGGATCCACGAATGTTTCACTGAAGGAGAGTCAAGGTGAGGAAAGGTGAGGAGAGAAAAAAATGAAAGGGATAAGGAAAAAATGAATTGGTGTCACTGCAGTGGTTGCTGAATGCCAGCCTTAAAACACTCACTGTTACAGAGTGCAGAGGCTGGGGGATCCTGCTCCATGAGATCGACAGAGGAATGAGTTTTCTCCTTCTGTCGGTCTGTGAAGTCCGGGACAGAAAAACGGTTGGCAGGTCGCACCGACAACACGGAGGTTGGCCAGCTGAGCGTATCACGTGGCGACACCGTTGTAGAGGCTCTCCGAGATGGCGAAGGAGCACATCGTTTTCCTTTGTTTGATTTCTTGGAGCCTTTCCAGTTGGCAGAGGAAGACTCAGATGTTTGTTGGTTGGAGTGACGTAAGAAGTCTTTGTGGGAGTATCCCTTCTGTCTTTTCCAGCATACCAGTTGTGTAGCAGGTGACTTTGCCCCTTGAGGCGAAAGTTTGGTGGCTTGTTGCACTCCTGGAGGAGTAGATGGGGATGCCACTGTGACACAGGGTGATTTTATAATCATGGTGCTGCATTTGAGGATCTCATGTCTTCATGGCCATGTCCTCCATGGAGCTATATGTAGCAAGAATAGTACTGTAAATGTCGGATGGTAGACACAGGGTTTCCAACTAGCCAACAACTTGCGAGCGACTGGTTAAGTCATGTTTTCCTTCATCTGGATCTCCTGGATGACCCGCTGATCGATATACACTGCCATTGATACAATGGGGAAAAGGAGACACACAATCGCCCTCGTGAGCATCCCTACCACAGTTTACACATTGGGCAGGATGTCGACAGGTTGTAGTGATGACACTGGCAGCGTTGCATCGGGTTCGGAATGTATGGTCAGACTGTGATAACTTCAATAGCCTGTTTTGACCTTTGACGGAAGCACTACTCTATCAAACATGAGAAAAACAGTGTGTGCAGGCACTAAGGATCCATCTACTTTCTTCGTCACCTGATGCATTACAACGACTTCCTCATCAGAGGGGTAGGTTTGCATTTCCGGCTCAGTCAGACCATCGAGCAGCCTAGTATAAATATCACAATGGGATGAATTCAGCGTTTGATGAGCCTCGACAGAACTGGTTATGCATTGAGGAGCAAAGTTGCCAGCAGTTGTGCTTGAAAATCAGATGTAGTCTCCAAAGGCAAAGTGCAATTGCCTAAACGAGAGCAGGATTTCACAGGGCCGGAAATTGCATCAATACCTTACCGAAAAATGGCGGGATGTACCATAAGAACGGTCTTTAGTTTATGAAACCACGGGCAACCATAGAGCAGCTTGGAGTGTCTTTGAATCGTGAGCTTCATTCTTTTTACGTTTAGTAGACGTTGACTGTGAGGAAGATGATTGGTTCATTGTAAGAGAGTCCCACATGATTGTCAGTGTCTCTGATGGCGCGCTCCTTCCAAGTGAGGACCGCCCTCAGAGGAGGGGGGGGGGGGGGGGGGGTGCAGCCGCCTTAGGTGACTGTTCACGCCTCACGTTACACCTCCCGAACGTGTGACGGAGGGACAAATCGGCGATTTGGGAAGGTAGCAGCTCAAGCAATCGCTCCTCCCTGGTCCTGGCCTGTACCAGGAAGTACGTGCGAACCCTATCTGTAGACCCGGGCCGGCCGAAGTGGCCGTGCGGTTAAAGGCGCTGCAGTCTGGAACCGCAAGACCGCTACGGTCGCAGGTTCGAATCCTGCCTCGGGCATGGATGTTTGTGATGTCCTTAGGTTAGTTAGGTTTAACTTGTTCTAAGTTCTAGGGGACTAATGACCTCAGCAGTTGAGTCCCATAGTGCTCAGAGCCATTTGAGCCATTTGTAGACCCGGGGCTGGGAATTACGAGTTACCCAGTTACCTGTTACGCGTCAGACGCGTAGACCCGCCTTCATGAGGGCACAGGGAAGAAAAAAAAGAGGAACCTCAAACGCCGAA
Organism: Schistocerca piceifrons; assembly: GCF_021461385.2. Taxonomy (NCBI): domain Eukaryota; kingdom Metazoa; phylum Arthropoda; class Insecta; order Orthoptera; family Acrididae; genus Schistocerca; species Schistocerca piceifrons. The sequence continues at coordinate 150,482,415 of NC_060138.1, read as the reverse complement.
GCGGAGGAAGGATAGGAGAAGGTGAACGAAGAAAGAGTAAAGGAACGAAAAACAGTGAAGAAACTGTTCTGACGTCGGTTACTGAAAATGCAGAACACAGTCCCAAAAAATACCAGACTTGTTCCCCAGGGGAGGGGAAACAGAACAGAAAGAGGATAGACATGGAGCACGGAAGGGAAAAGATGCTGCAAAGGCTGGGGCCGTATGGTAGCCAAGAACGAACTCGCCAACGAGCGGCGAGCCCCATGGAGGGATCAGTTAACACGAGCAGCTGCCGCGATACATCAAGATGTAGGATGTGGCACGAAACAGATTTCAGATAGAACATTCGTCGTGTTACAAGAGGTAGCCGCAATGAACAGTCGTAAATAAAAGTCAAAGATATACATTTCTGTACCTTATTTACCTTTTCCACAATTCACAATACAAAGTTACTTTTGTATAATTTATAAACACCCTGTTTTAAGGTATTCATACGTGTACTTCAGATCTTAACCATTAGAAGCACAAATATTTTACAGCACATTGAAATTTTTTGTTCGTGAAATTTTAAAAAGCAGTCGGTTTTAAGTACACACAAATACATACTTCATTTCTTGTATACCATTCTTGTGCATGAAGTACACCCTTCACAGCTACATCTGGAGGCATTCTTCGCCATTCTGCTGAGTCATATCTTCAAAATTCGTAACTTGCACTGCAAGTGGAGTGTGGTGCTAGGTAGCGGCAAATACTAAACCTACTCAGCCTACAAAAACGTGTGATACAGTCTTGAGTCGGTAAAAACCGTTTATTCATTTTACGTCGTTTATTATCGAAGTCCATATATGTGTACCCACGGACTGAAGAGGTTAATACATTCAACAAATACAGGGTGTATAAAAGTCTTCCATATTCTTATAGAAGAGGATACTGGTCAAAACTAAAAAAACTACTTACATATACCGATGTGCCAAAACATTATGACCGCTGTTTAATAGCGTGTTGGTCCACGTTTCGAAAGCAATACGGAAGTGATTCTGCGTGGCATAGATTCAACAAATCTTACGTAGGTTTGTGGAGCTATGTGACACCAGGTGTTGTCTACGTATAAGTCATGCAATTCACGTAAATTTCGAGCAGGAGGTTTGTGAGCACAGACCTGACACCACATAATATCACACATGTGTTCTGTAACGTTCAGATCAAGCAAAGTTGGTGGCCAAGACATCAGTGTTATTTAGTTAGTATACTCGTCAAACCACTGTAGCACGATTCTGGTGGCGTGACACGACTAAAATTGTCAGTCTAGCTTAGGCGACAGAAGACTTTCGTTAATAAGTGAAGTGTTGGCAGAAGAGCCAACACGGTGTTGCTAGAGGAGGCCGAAATGCACGCGTTTAATTACACGCTGACTGGCGTGAGGTCTGGAACAGTTAAGGGAATTAATAGTAGCAAATAAAGTACGTAGTTGATATAATACTTAACTTTAATCCACAATTGGTGTACATCGCTCTTGACGGTACATATTATAATCCCAATATCAAATGCTATGGCGCCTTGCTAGGTCGTAGCAAATGACGTAGCTGAAGGCTATGCTAACTATCGTCTCGGCAAATGAGAGCGAAGTTGTCAGTGATCCATCTCTGGCTAAGTCGGCTGTACAACTGGGCCGAGTGCTAGGAAGTCTCTCTAGACCTGCCGTGTGGTGGCGCTCGGTCTGCAATCACTGACAGTGGCGACACGCGGGTCCGACGTATACTACCGGACCGCGGCCGATTTAAAGGCTACCATCTAGCAAGTGTGGTGTCTGGCGGTGACACCACAATAAGTGTAGACTTGGTTGCTATCTTAGAGATCGAACCGCGTTACCTCTATGTTTGTTGCATACCAATCGGGCATAACCTCCTTTCGATCGCCGTGTTTGCGTTTGTGATAAATCTCTTACTAAGTAGCCCTATAAACAAGCACCAGTGACCCGTTTAGGAACTGAGTAAGGACATATAAAGGTTCACATAACTTATGAAAGAGTTTTGTTCTACATTGTTGTGCTCCTATCTGTTACTTAAAAAACTGTGTAGGAAAAAGTGTAAATATTGACACCCTCTTTTGTTTTTTGACTTAACAGTGCCGTAAACGCGGGCTACTTGAGCCCAGATTTCGAAACTTCTCACATTATATTTAAAAATGGACACAGCAGATTGTTTTCATGGACATACTCACATTATATTATTCAACTATCGTTTATTATGAATACTTTAACATGCAGTACGCATTGTTTGTGACGTAGTAAATATTTTTATTTTTCTATTTTACTTGGGCTCAAGTTAACCTTACGGTTGGGTTACTTGAACCCAGACTGTAATTCTCATAGATACTACCATTTGAAGGCAGTTTGGGTCCGAGTAGGTAGATGGTTATTTGAATAACATAATTTCTGAACATCCAATGAACTTCCAAACGTTTATTTTAAAGACAAATATTAATCTTGAACATTAATTTTAAACAACACTTTTTAGATATTGTACAAACAATAGAATGTAGGGATATAACGATGTTTAGAGTCCAGTTAAAGAAAACAAACTTCTTTTTATTAATTTTGGGGGTTCAATTGTCATTACCACATCTTCAAATTTATACAACAAGACATCCTTATTTTTGGGCCACCTCCAGGCTTTTAGTGTAGGATCCATGCAGTCGACTCTAACGCCTTCTGCTTCTATAGCGAGGATAACTCCTGGGTATTCCTTCTCATTCCATTTTACCAGAACAAACTTGCCTATTTTCAGGTCATCTTTCGTTGCAGGCGCCGGTGATGGTATTGATTTGCCTTTGGTTTGGCAAGAAGTCATAGACAAGTGTCCTATATGTTCCTCATCACTATTGTGGAGGCTGCTGTCGCTGTCACCTCCTGATCTCAAACTGAATGCATCATCTTCTTCTGAGGTGGAGATTTCCAATTTTTGTTTTCTTTTTCGTATGGTGGTCTTGGTTGATTTTGAAGATGCTTTCATTTTTGGACTTTTCTCCTGGTGTTGGGTGTTTTTATGGAGGCAGAAATCAGACACACTTACACTCTGTCCAGGGGGCCCTTGGAGTTTTTTCCTCTTAGTAGAGCGAGGTGTAACAAACTCGACCCTCGTCTCTTGAAGTCGTTGAAGAAATGCATCCCCAATCATAGACAAGTCTACATTTGCCTTGGATTTGTCTTGATTTGGCAAACGGCGTATGATCTGATTTTCATCTAGAGGCTTCCTTGAAACCTGCCTTTAGGTTGCTGTTAATGTTTGGACCAATTTCTTCTAAAACAGTTCGCAACAGCATTGGGAACTGACCCTTTGGAAGCACACCGATTCTTTTACTTGTATCTGATTGCTTCCAACGGTCAAGAACATCCTTCCACCTAGTTTTGGGAGGCCTTAAATATGCCACATCCAGTGGCTGAGTGAGGTGGGAAGAATTAGGTGGAAAACAAACAAAGTGCACATTGTTTTCTTCACAGAGCTGAATCACATTGAGACTGAGGTGTGAAGTAAGATTGTCACCAATTACAACCTTCTTACCTTTTTGTTTCTTAAGAATTGGAAGCAGATGACTGGTAAACCAGTCCTCAAAAATTGCTAGATCGATCCACCCATGCTTACTGCGGTTATATCTAGCCCCAGGTGGGCCACCTTCCGACCAAGTTGACCACAGATTTTCGGCCTTATATATGATATAAGGTGGAATGGACTGTCCAGCTGCATTGCCACAAAACATTGCACTTATGCTGGATTTTGTTGTGTTCATAATCCGCTCGGGGTATTTAGTACCCCTTCGGCAAATTACTTTTTTCCTACCCGAATCATCACTCATATTGGTTTCGCCATAGTTGTAGTCATTTTCAGGGGGTGTGTCCTTGAGCAGTTTTCCCACATTTTGAATGTATTCAGCGATGATCTTTACATCGACAGCTGCTATTGTTCTTTTTATGTTAGCTGCAAATCGAACTGAAAGACTGGGATGCCTATGCAGGAAGAACTTAACCCAATCTCTTCCAGGCAAGTTATTCTTAAGACAACGAATGGTACGTCCCTGTGGACCTAAGTAAACTTTTATGACAAATCTAAAATCAAGTTCGTCACAAGGAAACCCAAAGTCACACAGCATGTGGAGGTGGGTAACAAACGTAAGCTCCTCTTCATCCGTAAAAACTCTCAGGTGCCCCGGTGTCCCTGGATGTTGATTTTTTAGTTTCCTCTTGATAGTGGCTCTGCAGATATTATAAAAACTCTCTGCTTCTCGCTGTGTCATCCTCCTACTCCTTACAGCTTCGAGGCATTCTTCCAACTTTTCTGGAGTAAAGTCAGCGTATGTCCAGTTTCCAGGTAGTCTTATATATTTATAAGGCATTGCGTCAGATAATCCTGAAAGAAAATAACCACAAAATTAGGATTTCCAGTGTGGAACCTTAATTGTTCTGGGTAACTTGAGCTCAAACTTATTAATACAATGAACAGCAAGAAATGTGGTTAGGGGTTACTTGAGCCCATGGGTGCAAGTAACACGTATTTGCAGGTAACGTATACCAGTTGCACTTAACCACATATTGTACAATTAATGAGTTACTCAGGACATGAACTGCCCTCGGTTGGCTTTGATGATAAACTAAATATGAAATATATACACTTACCTCCAGTTTAGGCTATTCCTGATATCTCTACAGACTAAAGTTTGCAGAGTGAAATAAACAACAAACACGTGTCTAGGTAGCATAGCCAGTGCTGCTACTAGTAGTGACTTCCCAAACCTCCTAGACCTACACTAAGGTCTGCTTAGTGCTGGCTACCAGCGAAGCAGTAAACTACGTCGTTATACTGATGTTAAGAGTGCGCAGAGAACCAAACAACATTTTTCTGTTTTGGGCTCAAGTTAGCCTCCAGGGCTCAAGTAGCCCGCGTTTACGGTACCTCATTTTGTAAAAATTCTAGATTTTATACCTTCATTAACAACCATAACAAGTTTAAGAACTGGTGAGAGGCCAAACAATGATTAGTATCCACAAAAAGGTGCAAGAAATCTTTTGAAATATTTTAATGGAATGGTAGACTAGTCTACAATAAGCAGGTTTGGTACATTTATGCATGAAATCTGAAACTATTTACAGCAATCGCAAAATTACATAGCTGCTGCAGCGTCAGCACAATCTAAGTGTGCCTACATTTAGCACATAACACATTTAATCCACACCTCTCCTCTCTTGAGAGAACTTTTCATCACAAAAGATGCAACTTGCATCGCTTGTATCTGGGGTATCCCAAACGTTCACTACAAGGTCATTATCGCTACCCACAAGGTGAGGGCTGCAGGAGCCTGAAGAGTCTGATTATGAATAAGACAGTTTTGTGGAACAAATTTTCTTTTTTTGAAGACCTTGCGATTTTGCACCTCTGTCGGCAGGGCAGTCTCTAACCCCAGAGAAACTCAAGAACCTCTTGTCAAGCGACATTGTCAACTGATCTTTGTATGGCGTTGCAGTGACGTAGCAGGCGGTTGCTGCTTTTCGTCCTTGTATTGTGGTTCTCTTCTTAATGTTTTAGAAGGAGATATGTCGAATGGTGAAACCGCATTTGTTGAAGTCCCTTGAGAAATTCCCAGTGTTTCAGTGGTTTCATCAACTGGCAAGCTAGAGCTTGATGTGACTGTACATCAGGATAACTCGAAGAAGAAGCGGATGATGTCGATGGTCCAGAGATAGCAAGGAGAGGAGCTTGTGATTCAGAAACATTAGGTCTGTGTTCCACTGTGGAGCAAGTTTTTCCTGTAGCCAACTCAGCAGCTACGAAATCAGCGTCGGTGAAGATGTAACGGTTGATAGGGTATAGCCCAGTTACTTTGAATCCGTTTATTGCTATCTCAGCTGATTGGGCATGAAGGTAGGTTTGGCCTAAACCTCCACAATGTCGTAAGGTGTGAGACGACGCCCATTGCGACGCAACAAAACGCTCACTGCCTCGGAGTCGTACGTGTTCAGAGGTCCCATGAACGTCTTATCTAGTTAGTGGCTGCAGTTTGTGGGTGGAATGTGGAGGAAGTAAGATGATAGTCACGTGGTGTTCTTGGTGAGTCAGTCACATCTGGTTTACGAACGTGTCTATAATGACCATCCAAGATGAGGAGAACAGGCCTTTGTTCAGTCGTAGATGTTTTCTCAATGAAGTGAACGAACTATTTGGCGAACAAATTGTTTTGAACCCGTCCTGAAGGATGTGGTCTACCAACTGCAGCAGGGGGCAGCCTCTCATTAGAGCTTGGGACATGTTGGTTCTAGGGAAATTTATCACTGGCGGGACATAATGTCCCGAAACGCTCATGCATGTGATAATTGTCATTGTAGCCCCTCTTTCTGCAGACGTTAGAGCTGCAATTTGTTTCTTTCAGGCCTGTCTTGTCCAAGTTATACACTCGGTCTGCTGGATATGAGTGTTTTTTGAAAGGATCTGTCAATAAATCAAAGAAAACCATCACATTCTCTTTATTGAAGCCTAAGTTCAACAACGTTTGCGAATTGACAGCTGATCCTTGTGTCTCTCAAGAAAAAGATCAGCCCAAGCTCGTCCTTGCCTCTGAGCAAGTAAAAATGCCATTTTTCTCAGATGTACCAAAGTGCACCCAAAGAATTTTTGCTCCATCTCAAGGAGATAAGAAACTAGCTGTTTTTCGAGGTCTGGATTTAAAAGTCGGTTTCCTTCCAAGCTTTGTCTCTTGAACCGCTTGCTCAGGGATTTTATCAAGTTTAAGAAATCTCTCCAAAGTGGTACGAGGCATCCGAATGCCCTTGCAGCATCTTTCACAGAAGCCTCCTTTGCTTTCACAGCTGCTATGGCACAGCTGCTATGGCACAGCTGCTATGGCGCGTACTATCTGAGATTTATCCCACTGATGCCTCTGGTGCTTACATTCATAGCACTTCTTCGTTCTCGGCGTTTTGCAAGGACGAACAAAAGCAATAGGGTCTATTATCGCAATTTAAAAATTCTATTTGTTTCTTTGTTGCAGTGCGAGTTGTACGCATGAACTTTAAACAAAATTTGACTAACCATATCCTCATTAAATTATTTAAATATTTTACATTGTTTAAGATAAGAGATGGTGTAGACACGTCGGTGGGGTAGGAGTCAGCAAACGGATAGCACACAGGAAATGGGAGCTCGAGTATGCGTCAGAGAGAACAGACCACTCGAGGCGGTGGGCAGGCTGGGCAGTGCAGATGGATAGGTCCAAATGGGAATAGATGTGCGTGGAGTCTGAAAGGGATGTGGGTGTCCCTGTTAAAGCAAAACAGTTAAGTTGATTGAGTAGGTCAGCAAGAGAGCACCTCTCTGGCAGGTTCTCGGAAACATCAAAGGGGATGGTGTGCATTATAGTTACTGAGGAGCAGAAAGGGGTAGGTAGCTGCCCAATAAACTTGATGAAATCCGCCCTGGTGACACCAGATGATGGAGGTATGTAAACAGTGCAAAGTGAAAAGGTGAAGTGAGGAAGCAAAATGCAGACTGCAACAGCTTGGAGCCAGGTAGTCAGGGAGACGGTCTGACTATGAATGGTAGTCAGGGAAATGGTCTGACTACGAACATCATCCTTGATGAGCAGCACAAGTATCCCATGAGATGGAATGCCATGCTTGGGGGCAACGTCAAAACGGACTGGGAAGAAATGCGAGAGCTCAAAGTGGTCATGAGGACACAATTTTGTTTCTTGAAGGCAGAGATCAAGTCGACGTTGCGATTCTAAGAGCAGCCATAAACCCTCTTTCTTGGATAGCAGACCGTGGACGTTCCATTAGAGAAGAACCATGACGAGGAAAAAAATCTACATCTACGGGATTACTCTACTATTCACGATAAAGTGCCTGGAAGAGGGTTCAATAAACCACCTTCAAGCTGTCTCTCTACCGTTTCACTGTCGAGGGCGCACGGAAAAAACGAGCACTTAATTTTTTCTGCTCGAGCCCTGATGTCTCTTATATTATCGTGATGATTATTTCTTCCAATGTCGGTGGGTGCCAACAGAGGATTTTCACAATCGGAGGAGAAAACTGGTGATTAAAATTTCGTGAGACGATCCCGCCGCAACGAAAAGCGCCTTTGTTTTAATGATTGCCACTCCATTCACGTATCATGTCTGTGGCACCATCTCCCCTATTTCGCGCTAGTACAAAACGAGTCGCCCTTCTTTGAACTTTTTCGATGAAAATGAAGTAGTGTCACGTCGGTGGCTGCCGAGTGTCTGTCTTTGAAGACTCGCTGCTACAGGCCACAGCGGCAGAAGGATCCTTCCCTATGAGGTCGACGGAAGCATCGGCATTCTTCTTCTGTCGGCCTGTGGAGTCCAGGGCAGAAAAATGGTGGTGGTGCACACCAGCGACATGGAGGTTGGCTGGGCGACAGTATCGCGTGGCGACACCACAGAATAGATCAAGTCTGTAAAGGAGAAGACCCTTTGCCTTTGACTTCTTGGTGCCTTTCCAGTTGGTAGAGGAAGACTCGGATGTTGGTTGGCTGGAAGGATGTCGGACGTCTTCACTGAAGTATTCTGTCCTTCTCGGACTGCTGGTTGTGTACCTGGCGACTTAGCCCCATGAGACGAAAGCTTGGTGGCGTGTTGCGCTGCTGGATTAGCAGAAAGGGACGCTACCATGGCTCCGGGAGATTTCACAACCGTGGTGTTGAATTTGAGTCATATGTCTGCAAGGTTATGTCCTTCGTGGAGTGAGCTGTAGCAAGAACAGTAGGTGCCACATGGTAGGACGCAGGGTTTCCAACTAGCCAACAACTTGTGAACGACTGGTTAAGGCAGTTTTACCTTCACCCAGATCTCCTGGACAGCCCGCTCATCGAGATACACGGGACAATCGCGGGAGACGGCGGCATGGTGGCCATTGCAGTTAATGCATTGGGGAGATGGAGGTGGACAATCGCCCTTATGAGCATCCCTACCACAGGTTACACATTGGCTGGGTGGCGACAGGACTCTAGAGTTTGGATGCAATGATGACACCGGTAGCAGCGCATTGGGTTCAGAATATATGATCTGACTGTGATGACTTCATTACCTGCTCTGAATTTTGGCAGAAGAACCACTCTATGAAAAGTGAGAAAGAGGGAGTGTGCGGGCACGAAGGAGGCATCTAATTTTCTCATCACCTAATGGACCGCAATAATACCCTGATCAGAGAGGTACATTTGGGTTTCTGCCTCAGTCAGACCATCGAGCAGCCTAGTGTAAATAGCACCACAGGAAGAAATCAGCATTGAATGGGCCTCCACACGAACACGATAGCCATGGAGAAATGAAGCTGCTAGCAGTTGTTGTGCTTGAGAATCAGAAGTAGTCTATAAAAGCAAATTGCCATTGTGTAAACGAAAGCAGGATTTCACAGAGCCAGCAATTGCATCAACACCTTTCCAATTAATAAAGGGACTTACCATAGTGAATGACAGACTGTCTTCGGTACATTAATCCATGAGGAATGATGCTGCAACTGGGAGGGTGTTCGAATCGTGAGCTTTATTCTGTTTACGTTTCATACCCATTGACTTTGTAGACGACTGGCTCATTGCGAAAAAATTCCCCATGATTGCCAGTGTCTCCAATGACATGTTTCTTCCAAATGGGGCCTCCCTTCAGAAGGGGGGACATCCGCCTTAGGTGATGGTTCACACCTTACATCACACCTCCCAAGCACCTGACAGAGGGACCAATCGGTAATTTGGGAACGTAGCAGCTCAGGCAATCACCCCTCCCTGGGCCTCACCTGTAGACGTGAGTATGTGTAAACACTACCTGTCGATCTGGGGCTGGGAATTACGCGTTACCCAGTCACTTGTTACGCCTCAGACACTTGGGACAGCCTTCAGGAGTACACAGGAAGGAAGAAGATAAAGAGGAACCTCAAACACCGAAGCAGAGGAAGGATAGGATAAAGTGAACGAAGAAAGAAAAAAAGAATGAATAACAGTGGAGAGGATTATGATATTGACTACCGAAAATGCAGAATGTATTTCTAGAAACAGGCCATTTATGTTCCACAAGGGAGGGGAAAAACAATAGCAAGAGGATAGGCATGCAGCATGGAAGAGAAAAGATAGTCCAAAGGCTGAGGCCCCATGTGGCGAAGCACAAACCCACTGAAGAGCAGCGAACCCACTGGGGGAAATACATATGTGTATGACAGTTTGTTTAGACACTGATTTGAACGTGAGAGAGGCTCTGAGATCATGTAATGTGCCATCAAGCTAAAAAAATTGCTGGACATATATCTTTCTCTTTGGAGTTTAAATGTTTTAGCAGCAAAATAGTGGAAGTTTTTTTTCCCAGTCTTACGCATGGTGGATGTGTATAGGGGGTGCATAGTCTGATCATTTGTAATTGGTTGTGGTGCACTTCGTTGGAGGTCGCAAAATAATGTAATGCGAATTGTATCCTGCAGCTGAACATAAAACTGTATCGATTTTTCTCATAAACTAAAAGAAAATGGACCTAGCCTATTTTCGTAGAAAGAGAACATTTATTATTGTCGCCATTTGTTTTCCGTTTTAAAAGAATCTTGATTATAAGAGATGCACTTCCATTAAATACTATTGTTCTCCATTGCTGAACTGCGATTGCTTGTGGTGGGGCAGTTTGGAGGATGGTCCAGTGCATGTCAGCTGGCTGATGCAATTGCGCACGACCAGGGGGCTGGCATGTGGGGGGTGGGGCTGTGTCGTAAACAAGTTGCACTTGGGGTGGCCCTCCATTTATCTCTATTGTTTAGTTGACTGTACATGCTTTTGTGTTAGCGAAGGACTTGCTACAAGAAGGAGGAAGGGTGGTAGACTGTACAAAAACTGTGAAGCGCTCTACAGTCGCAGTTGACCATTTGAAAAACTTATGTCCCCTGTAGATGTAGGGAGGGTGGGAGGAAGGCGTATGGAGGGATAAGGGGAGGTAATAGGGCTTCTAATATTCGGCAGTTTGTGATCATACATCAAGCAGAATGCAAGTTCAACCATCGCCCTCTCAGCAATCTTTTAGGACGACGATTTTCCCCAGTACATGTGTTGCATTGTGACCCATTCATTACGAGTTCTGTTTTTTTCCGATGTGTAATTAAAACAGTGATGCTTATTGTATCAGTTATGCTAGCGTGTATTGGCGTCGATTACCTGCAGGGTGATTGTTGAACAGGCGTCTGTAACGAACTCTGTATCAAACAGCAATAGATACAGTCCTGAGCTGTATGCTTACACTGGCATCTTGTCAGTTGAATATATTTCCCACCAAAAAGAATAAAGATAGTACCTTACATCCCAGCCTTTTTCACCACCAGCTTGTAGGTGAAAGGTAGAGTTTGAGTGCATCTGTTACTAGTTTTGAGTGGTACTGTGAAATTTTTTCCACCAGGATAACACCAGTTGCACAGCGTCGTCAATTTTTTAGCTGTACTGCGATTTCAGGCAGTCCTTGTGTAGCACTACGCATATAGTTATGTAATTAGGACCGATCTGTATGATTAATTACGTAATTAGGACCAATCTTTACACCAGTTTCCCAATCAACCTTCCTCTCCTGCATCTGGGCAGTTTCCCTGTGCTGGAGGTCGCACTTGGGGTTTCCATCCAGAAGAACCGAGTCCCAGGAAGAGCACCGCCATTTTTAATTTCTCACTAAGTCCTGGCGGGGGCGGGGGGGGGGGGGGGGGGGGGGGGGGCGTCAGCATAGCCCTGCAACTCACAAATTGAGATGTACTGTGGGTCGACAACAAAAATGCATAATCCGCGCTTTGCAGGGAGAAAACTGGAAGCCATGGGAGATGGCCCATGCTAAGGCCCGTCAAATGGCGCCCTGTAGCCGCCACTCAGCAGATGCTATAGAGTGGGAGCAGTACCAGATGTAAAAGTCGTCGACATACAATGCTGGGGTAACCACAGGCCTAATGGACGTTACAGTCCCATTGATGGCTATGAGAAAGAGTGTAACACTTAACCAACACGAACCCAGAAGAGCCACTGGGATAAAAAACTCCCAGATAGAAATCGGAAGGCGACTGAAAAAGCATCAGTCATGGAAGTTGATTAAAATGTGCGCTCCAAGCTGTCGTATGCCTTATGTAGATCAAATAAGACCGTGACAAGGTACTGACAGTTAGAAAAAGCATGTCGGATTGATGTTTACAGTCTGAGCGAATGGTCACTTGGAGATCATCCTTCGCAGAAGTCACTGATACAGAGGCAAAAGGTCCCAAAATTCGACTACCCAATGTAATGGGAAGCTAACCATCCTTTCAAGCAGTTTACAAAGTATGATCGTCAGACTAACTGAGCGTTAGTTGTCGAGAGACGTCGGGTTTTTCCAGGGCTTAAGTTCTGGGATAAATATACTGTCTCGCCATTGTGGCAGTAAAGCACCCGGGAGCCAAATGTGGCTGAAGACCCTGAGTAGATGTTGCCTCTGGATAAAATCCAAGTGTTGGATCATCTGGTTGTGGCTGGAATCCAGGCCTGGGGCCGTGTCATGTGAAGACGTAAGAGCCTGCAAGAATTCTCATTCAGTGAAGGGCTCATTATAGGGTTCAGTGTGGTGCGGGTGAAACAGTTTGTTCAACTCAGCGTTTCTGCCAGAGAAAGGTAGCGGGATAGGAACAGGACGCCGATACCATTGCAAACTGTGTCGCGAGGCGTTCTGCAAGGACCAATGGATCAGTATACAGAGCACCTTGGAGGATAAGACCTTTGACAGTTGACTGTCGCTGGCAGCCCAGAAGGTTACAGAGCTTGGACCAAACCTGCGAGGAAGAGTCATATATCCCCAGGTAGGAAACATAGCGCTCCCAGCATTCCTTTTTACTCTTATTGATATCAGTCTCTTGACACACTTATCAGCAGATATTTTTCTTCTGGAACCTTCTTCCATAACCAGTAGCACAAAAACGCTTCGCCCCTTGCAGTTCCATTGCTCCAACTCTACAGTTTTTGAAGCAATTATAACTGGGGAGAGTCGGCATAGTTGTGCCTCACGAGATCTACAGCGAACGTATTTTCCAAGAATGAAAATGAAGGTTTAAGTACCTTCAAATAACTAAATTTGCCGTTTATTTCTTTAGCAAGGTCAGACATTGTGCATAAATAATCTTCTGTTTCCACTTTAACTTCTCGAAGGGTTTCTGTAATTTTCATCAGACATTTGAAATGAGCGAATCTCTTAGTTTCAAGGCTCTTTTTAAAGCACTCTCAATTTGTTACGAAGCTAATCGTACTCTTCACTGAATCTTCTTCCAGAAATTGTTTGATTGGATTCAGTAACTGGAAAACTTTGCGTACACCATTTCTTCTTAATAGCCATCTCACTAAGCAGCGCCGTGAAACATCAGAAATTCGCCATGGTTAATTTCTTCTTTTAAAGATTAGATCTCTCGGTGAGTTTTTGTGTTTGAGCAGATGTAACTAACAACTTTTAGAACTACTCGCATACCATGTTGGTACTGAAAATAAACTAAGTGGTCAATAGTCAAGGGAACTGTTGTACCGTTTAAAGATGAGCGACTGTAGACACGATATCTGATCGGTCTGTTACAAAGAGCACGGAGTATAAATATCTATGCAGCGAGCGTTCGGATGTGCAGAATAAGAATTCTGTCCGGAGCATCTGCTGCAGTTCAAGTAAAGTGATTTTAGGACGTCACATTTTAGTCCGTATAGCTATTGGCGTATTGTGGGTGTTGTTATTTCGCTGCTAGAAATAGATCACTTTCATAAGTGCAGTGAAACTATGTATGCACGTTTTACAGATATCTTAACACTTTGATAGCAGCAACTGAAGCTTGCTTCAAGATGTGAAGAGCAATGGTATTATACTTTGTCGCCACAGTGTCGTAACTCAGATTCCGCTTTATTCACTTTTTTCGGTAACGTGGTAAGAAGTGACAGCCAACAATACAAGGTGATTCAAAAAGAATACCACAACTTTAGGAATTTAAAACTCTGCAACGACAAAAGGCAGAGCTAAGCACTATCTGTCGGCGAATTAAGGGAGCTATAAAGTTTCATCTAGTTGTACATTTGTTCGCTTGAGGCGCTGTTGACTAGGCGTCAGCGTCAGTTGATGCTAAGATGGCGACCGCTCAACAGAAAGCTTTTTGTGTTATTGAGTACGGCAGAAGTGAATCGACAACAGTTGTTCAGCGTGCATTTCGAACGAAGTATGGTGTTAAACCTCCTGATAGGTGGTGCATTAAACGTTGGTATAAACAGTTTACAGAGAACGGGTGTTTGTGCAAAGGGAAAAATTCTGGACTGCCGAGAACGAGTGATGAAAATGTAGCACGCATCCAGCAAGCGTTTGTGTCTGGAGGGGGCCATATTGAACATCTCTGAACTTGTTTTTGAGTGAAAAAAAACCTTTTTAAATACTCTTTGTAATGATGTATAACAGAAGGTTATATTATGTTTCTTTCATTAAATACACATTCTTAAAGTTGTGGTATTCTTTTTGAATCACCCTCTATATTTTAGGTTTTCTATTGCACTTATTCATATTCTCGGATCTCTGTTCTAATTAATTACGTTGTAATGTCACTGTAGACGGCGCCAAAGTGTCACTAAAAAACGCATTTGGTACCATGAAATTAATACAGGAAACACGGTAAACGATTCGCGCTACCTGCTTGTCAATTGTTAATTTCAAATTTTTTTTATTCGACCTTTTTTTTATAGAAAATTAAAATATCTATGACATTCCTTCGCCATCTCATCAGGAAATAAAACCATACACTATGCTAAAAAAATAAAGAATACGAAACTAATGCTCGAATTTTCGAGTAATAAAAGAAGTGACAACCAACAATGTATTTTTTGCGTTTTCTATTGCACTGCTTCGTATTGTCGAATCTGTACTCAGTTACGTTACAATGAACTGTCTCTTGCAGAAGTAGTTAGATACATACAAAAATTTGACAACTGCATAAATTTGAGGAAATTAATCAGGCTCTCGTGTATAAGTTTCATCTCCATATGTATACACTGGCGCAGTTTACTTAAACACACTTGCATTTCTTCTAGCACTTGTCTCGTAAACACATGGCCATAAAATCGCAGAAATTATTCCTATAATACAAGACTTTGTAATAGTGAATCTCTTTTTCAACATATAAGTGCTCATATTAATATGGCATTTACAAGTGTACACTAGTTGTACGTACCTACGAAAAGTAACTGGTCCTCCTTCCGCATGCTTCTCTTTACATCCGTAGCAAAGACAATACTGCACCATGGCAGTTACTGCAACTCAAGCGTTGGATAAAGGGGGGGGGGGGGGCGGGGGGAGGCTGAGCCATGGTGCGCCTTTCTGGCACACCAGCTCTTTAGCACGACTACCGATTACCCAACTGTACTACGATTTTTGCCCCTGTTGTGATCTGGCGGCGGGTATTTGCGGTGGGGAGTTGGTCGTGGGACTCGCTACGAGGCGCTAGGACGTGCTTGAGGGGACGAAGGAGCAAAACACGCGGTCTCGGCCAGCAGCGGCGCGGCCTGTCTACCTTGCAGGACGGTCGCGAGTTTGTGTGCACCGGCCTGATGTCAACTCCGGGCGCTGCTCGTCGCCTTGCTTTGGTACCTGTTTTCTCGGACAAGACCATTTCCTCGAGACTATCTCGGACAACGCTTTCCATCGGAGGTGTAAGTGGTTTTGGTGCCTTCGTTTCGTGGAACAATTTGCGTTGTAGCGACTGTTCTAAGCACTTCAGTCTGGAACCGCGCTGCTGCTTCGGTCGCAGGTTCGAATCCTGCCTCGGGCATGGATGTGTGTGATGTCCTTAGGTTAGTTAGGTTTAACTAGTTCTAAGTCTAGGGGACTGATGACCTCAGATGTTAAGTCCCATAGTGCTTAGAGCCATTTGAACCATTTATTTCCCAAAATAGGTGAGACTCTGAGCACAAAACACACATTTCATTACTGTTGTAACTTATTTGTTCTATAATATTTTTAAAAAAATAGCTTGCATGTGGGCACTGTAAAACTTTCAAGTAAAGCACTATTTGTTGATGACTAAATCGTTGTACCTGACTTTGCAAACAAAGGATCATAAAATTAAATATTTTAACATCTGAATTCTCTGTATTACTTTTTAAAACATACAGATCTTGTTTATTGACACTACTGAAATAATCCACAATTAATAGATGAGCATAGTTCGATCTTAATACAATGCATTAAATTCGCCAAAATAAAAAAGAATTGACTCCATAACACTTATAGGCGCTGCTGCTGATCCAACATAAGCTTATACTGTATTGCACTTCTCAACTAGAATTACTGAAGTAAGCAATGTTATTCCCATGACACAGGCACTGAAAACATCTTATGCAGACACAGTCATTTCAGATAGCTCACCATTCATCTGTACATTTTCCCAAGTTTGGAATACTTTTAGCATAGCAGTATGATTAGGTTGCCTCTCACCAGCAAATGTTTTTTTGTTGATTCATCAAATGGTGATTGTCTACACCAGTAACAAAAACCTCTAGGAAGATGGAGTTGTTGCAACATGTTTCCCAAATAGCATACTAAGTGGTTCAAATGGCTCTGAGCACTATGGGACTTAACTGCTGAGGTCATCAGTCCCCTAGAATTTAGAACTACTTAAACCTAAATAACCTAAGGACATCACACACATCAATGCCCGAGGCAGGATTCGAACCTGCGGCTGTAGCGCCTAGAACCGCTCGGCCACTCCGAATACTGAACAGTAATAATACACATTCACACAGATATGAAACAAGGGTTTATTTTCTTTCAGCTACCCTCTTTCAAAGTCACCAGGCACCATATAGTGGCTTGCGTTTATAAGTAGATGTAAATGTAGAAAGTCAGATACTATGAAGACTGTGATAGGGCATTAACTTCATGTTGCAGTACAAACATACTGCTGACAATTCTAAATGATGCTGACACACAATGGATCGTACCAACGACGAATTAGCATACTAATCAGTAAATGGTGAATGACATTAACCCTATCATTGTGACTATCAGTGCAACTGGTTCTCAGTGTGACTGCTCTCCAATGTGACTGTTATCCAATGTGACCATTTTTGAGTGTTATTTCGCAGTGTGGCCGTTTTACAATGTAACCGTTTTGTCGAAATACGTTCCAAGAAGTAAAACGCTTAGTCAAGTTCATGACATCACGTGTTTCGTTCAGTCATGTCATCACAAGCTACACCCCATTCCATTAGGACCAAAACAGCCAGTCTCTGTCACCAGATGTTTGAGATAATGGTAGTCACAGTGATTGGGGTGATGGTACTCGCCAGGTAAACTGACCTTCATAATCCACAATAGGTTCCATCACGCTTTCTGGTAGTCATTTGGGTAATGGCAGTCACCTCGTCTAGTGACCCCCATTGTCCCCCAATAGTACCAACCATGTGTCTGGAGTAAAGATAATCACCATGATTGGGATAATGGCGGTCACCATCTACAGTTATGTGTACTATTTCATCAAAGCGTCATGTAGTTTCCACTGTGTGACAGCACGATTTAGCATTGTCAGCAGAAGATGCAAGGCTGTCCCGAGAACATTTTTCCACTCACCTTCCCTCCCTCCCCCTTTTCCCTCATACAGTTTTACCCATGTTAGTTTTTGCTACTATCTGCGATATGCAATTTATACATATTTTGCACTTGTGTGATCTTGGCGCACCTCTCAGCTTGGTGTCCCATATGACTGCTGCTATATGTGATAAATGCTGTACAGAAATCTCACAGTTATGGTTCCTCTGGCATCCTTCTCAGCTTAGCGTACCAAGCGCAGCTTGTGTTGCTTGAGCCTCAAACTAACCCTGAGTAAATGACAAACGCTTTATACTGTGAAATTAAGTTAATACCCCAGCATGGGATTACTATAATGTTGAAAGTGGTTAGCTGAAAGCATAGAAACCAATAAAATTTGTATTACTACTGCAATGTGCACAATATGTGTCAATAGCTTCATCTTCCTAGCTGTTTGTGTTACTGGTATGGATAGTCACAATCTGCTATATCAAAGAAAAAAAATTGCGGATAGTAGACAATCTAGAAGGCAATCTAATCATACTGCTATGATAAATGCGTTCCAAGCCTGGGAAATTGTGCAGATAAATGGTGAGCTACCAGAAAATACTTTACGCGAGCGTGAGATATTGTCAATGCCAACATCATTAGAACAACATTGTTTACTTTAGTAGGTCTCGTTGACAATGCACTCTAAGATGTATGTTAGATCGGTAGTAGTGCCCGTGTGTATATTTCGATGTTACAGAATCAATTCTTATGTACTAATTTCGATGAATACAGTGCGTGATAGTAAAATATAACGATGCTCAGCTACTAACTTACAACTTACTTCAGTAGTGCCAATAAGCAAGCTTCGCATGTTTTCAAAAATCAAACACAACTGAAATACGGAAATATTTAATTTGTAAGTCCATCGTGCTTGAAAAGTGTGATACAACAATCGAAATTTAATCACAGCAAGTGCTGCTTAACCTATTAAGTTTATCAAATGTACCAATATACGAGACATGTATTTTTTAAATTTTGTGGAACAAATAAGTTATGGTAGTGTCAAATGTGTTTTGTGCTTGAAGTCTTACCTATTTTGGGAAATAATTTTATTTTGGGGCAACCAACCAGAGATCTGTAATGATATTCGTTATCACAAGTAACGAGTGTACGTGTGTGTTTGTGTGTATGTACTTGTGCGTGTGCGTGTGCGTGCGCGTAACATTGTGATACTTGACATACATTGCATTTTTTGTAACGTTATGCGTAAGAAGACGTGCTAATCGGTCGCCTACAATTGACGAGTGGTGATGTGAATTCGTTTGCGAAGATGTGTGGCACCAGGGCCTTGAGCTTGTCGCGGCGGGGTAGGGCCAGCGGTCACTGCAGTCTCGCCTCCTCCGTGCCCGGACCACCTTACTCCCAAAAACGGCTGTACCCGCATCCCCAGCTGACTTTCGTCCCGTCACAGTATGCTCGGTGCTGGCGAGGACCTTCCATAAGATTCTGGCGCCACGCTTGATGCGTCTGTGTGCTGGGGACGAACGTCCCTTCGGGTGGGATGCTGGAAAACACTTTCATCTTGGACCAGGCTCTCGTCGACGCAGTCCGCTCCTGCCGTTCTGTCTTCCATGCGTCTCTCGACGTGTCTATTAAGGCGTTCGACTCGCTAGACCATGCTGCCTACGCTCCGTGCTGAAAGCGCATGACCTCCCGAGCGCTACCAAGGCACCAAGATTAAACTACTGAAGACAACAGAGTGTATAAAATTTAATAAGAAACGTAAAGCAAACGATGTAACTCCTAATTATATCAATTTCAAAATAAAGACGACATCTACGGCATCAATGCGAGCTAAAAAGGTATGTCAAAAATTGTGGCTTAAAGAACAGATTAGAGACAGCTTTAAACGTAATAAGTGGCTTGGTGTAAAGTTATATTTAGCCCATTTGCAGTTAGTAAAAGTTAACTCCCCATTACAATTTTACCACGTGATGCGACTAGTGAACGATAACACTCATTATGTCAGTAAACAGATCAGGATAACGCATTCTAAGAAAATACTAAATTTAGTTACAAAACAACATGGGGATAATCGTCTAAGGTCTACGAAAAAATTTCATAGTAATTTTAAATTTTTAAAAGAGTTGAAAATTTAACAGGTATCGTTTTTACCGAGAAAGAGTTAGGTGTTTTAAACAAAGGATTGAAGTTTAACGTTAAAAGTAAGCTCCCAGGAAGTGCTATCAAGAATCGGATAGCAAATACTAAAGTAGCGTTAGATATAGCAAAACTCCCAGTAGATGAACCAAATTTAATTACATGTAAAATCGCCAACATTATACAGAACCAAATACGTAATCAGGATCATTTTAGCCATTCAGAACGTGAAGACCAGTTAACTATTAGGAGTATTAGCGAAAAACTTAGGACACAAAAGCCGATAAAACGAATACAGTCATTATTATGGATGAATCTTGCTATAATGACAAATTTTTACAGTTTTTTGCTAACAATGCAAATACCAAGATAGATACAAAAAATGGTTCAAATGGCTCTGAGCACTATGGGACTTAACTTCTGAGGTCCTCAGTCCCCTAGAACTTAGAACTAGTTAAACCTAACTAACCTAAGGACATCACACACTTCCATTCCCGAGGCAGGATTCGAACCTGCGACCGTAGCGGTCGCGCGGTTCCAGACTGTAGCGCCTAGAACCGCTCGGCCACCCCTGCCGGCAAGATAGATACAGATCTCACTGAAATATTCAACGATAATTTATAGAAAAGCTTAATTTCTGTAACTACCTTTTTACCGGTGCTCAAATAAAGGAATGTATTAACATGAATCCTAGCGCTCCTAAATTGAGGGCCCAACCTAAAGTGCATAAACATCTGATCCCGATCCGTCCAGTTTGTAACTGTATCGATAGCCCAGCCTACAAGGTTAGCAAATAATTCGATGTCTTGCTTAAAGAATTTTATACATTCGAAAAACGGTACACTGTATGCAACTCATACGAAGTTGCACATGACATTAAGTATGTGCCCATACCAGAGGACGGGATATTTGTATTACTTGACATCACAAATATGTACACAAATGTCCCAGTTAAGGAGATGATAGAAATAATAAGGAATAATTTAATTAAAAATAAAAAATTGACTATGGGCGAGATTTGCGATCTTGTTGACTTACTGGAGTTAGTCACTTCCCAGAATTACTCCACATTCCAGGGCTCCATTTATAAACAACTGTTTGGTGGGAACTAGCTGACATCTTCATAAACACATTAGAGACACGTTTTTTCGCTAATTATGAACAGACAACCAAGAAAATTCGGCACTTTAAACGTTATGTGGATGACACTTTAGTACTTCGTGAGGGATCTGTTACCGACATAGATATAATGCATGACCAACTTAGGTTAAGTAACCTTCCGCTAGACGATGACGAAATAAACAAGGAGCTAGATATCTTGCAGGAAATAGCGATTCAGAGAGGAAATGGTTACAGAACTATTTGAACGGAAAGTTAGAAAAGGCAGGGCAGGTATAAAAGATAAAATCACACTTCAAAGAGATGATGTTAACTATAAAAAACTAAGTTTGCCAAATTACCATATTTAGGAGTAGTGTCAGATAAAACTGCACAGGTGTTTAGGAAAACCATCGTAGGGATCAGCTTTCACACAGACAATACATTAAGTAAAAAGATCAGGCATGGAACAGGTAGAACAAACCAGTTTGCAAGATCAGGGGTTTACAGAATGGAATGTGGCTCATACACAAAGTGTTATATTGGCCAAACTGGGCGGGCATTTAACGACAGGTTTAAAGAACACATCAGGCAGACAGAGAGACATACCTCTGCCTTTAGCAAACATTTAATTGAGAATAAACAAATGGTAAACAACGTAGATTCATCCCTTAAAATACTGCATACTGTGCCTAAAAGCAGAATTTTGCTACGTGCACAGGCAGTATATTTAGTAAACGTATTTTCGCGCCAACAGACTTAGCTCTACATGTTGTCAGTGCACCTGAGGTTTTATTTGTGATAGATTATTAGAACGATGGTAACATTGACAATGCAGCACATATTTAACAACATTTTACGATGTACGTCGTACTCATCGGATCTTGTGGGACTCTCGCAGTCAAAAGGCTGCATTTTGAGTCAGTCTTATATTCTGACAGAATGTAAGTTATGTACATTTCTCAACAATTTTTATAATTACGCTACCATCTTACTTAAATGTTTGTTTAAATATGTATATACAGCCTGTGCTTCATTTTTGTATTTTTTGTGTCACTTGAAAATGGCCCTAAGGCCGAAATTGCATTCGTAATAATAAATATTTCATAGTCAATGACGACTATGATGTCTCTTAAGTAATTCCAACACTTTACAGCATTCTATGATCCAAGTCCCAGATCGACGGGGTTATAGGCAATTTGTGTGGGGGCTCCGACCATAAGAGTTTGTGGCAGTTGCTGGCATGAGTATCGGTAACAGAAGTTAGGTATGGGGAAGATGGAACTTCAAGAAAGAATAAGGCTACACAAAGGCTTGCTAAGTTCGAGTCTGCAGGCGCCAGTGACAATGAGATTTCGACGGCGTGTGAGCAGCAGCGGCGTTAACGGCAGCTCAGGCCACGGGCAGCAACTATGAGTTCATCAGCATCAACACAGGAGTACAGCAGAAGCGCCCAGGTTGACACAGTTAATCTGTGTGAACCCGCAGAGTTACTGTCAGTGATGGAGCTCCCAACAATTAAGCAATTACCCACCATCTGCAGCTCAGATAATGTTAGTAGGTCAGTTAGTCCAAAATCTGAACGTAGTGATACTGATAGGGACGGTGGGCTGATAGTCCAAAATCAGGGAGTGGAAGCAAGCTTCCAGACAATATATTGTCACAATTAATGAAAATTTTGCTAGAAATGCAGTCTAATATGGGGGCGTTGAGTACAGAGCTAAGTTCTGTAATAACAATGCTAGGGAGAAAAATTGAGAACATAGAGACACGTGTAGCGGAAAATGTAAAATCTGAGGTGTACAAAATTAAATCTGATATAGAAGGGATGACTGGTTCAAAGCTATAAGTTATAAGGGCAGATGTGGGCAAAATTCCTAAGGAGGTTGGCCTGGTTAACACCAGAGTCGATAGAGCGGAAAAAAAATTGGGGGACAAGTTGGAGAAGATGCATGGTGACCTGGGTGGTGATGTTAAGAACTGTATGCTGAGGCAAAAGGCACTTGAAGTGACCACTATGTCTATCAACAATCTGTCCGGTAGAGTGTGAAAGGGAGGTGGTGAAAAATTGACAACAATCGGAAGCAGAGATTTATAACGTAGTTGTGGAACAGAACAGCAGCTCGACGATGTACGGGAAGAATTGAATTTCTTACAAGGGAACCTCCCCATCGCACCCCCCTCAGATTTAGTTATAAGTTGGCACAGTGGATAGGCCTTGATAAACTGAACACAGATCAATTGAGAAAACAGGAAGAAGTTGTGTGGAACTGTGAAAAAATAAGCAAAATATACAAACTGGGCCAAATAGGCAACATCATGGTCGATGTGAGCTCAGGAGCGCTGTGGTCCCGTGGTAGCGTGAGCGGCTGCTGAACGAGAGAGCCTTGGATCTAATCTTCCCCCGAGTGAAAATTTTACTTTCTTTATTTTTGCATAGTTATTATCTGTCTGTTCGTTCATTGACGTCGCTGTTCACTATAATAAGTTTAGTGTCTGTGTTTTGCGACCGCATCGCAAAACCGTGCGATTAGTAGACGAAAGGACGTGCTTCTCCAATGGGAACCGAAAACATTTGATCGCACGGTCATAGGTCAACCGATTCCTCCACAGGAAAACACATCTGATATATTCTATACGACACTGGTGACGACATGTGCGTCACATGACAGGAATATGTTGTCGACCAACCTAACTTGTACACTTGGCGAATGGGTAAAAAGATTCTTCTACCTTGCCCCATTTAGGTTTTCTTGTGGATGTGATAATCACTCCCAAAAAAGTGATGAAAACATAAGAGTTTGTCACATAAACTGAAAATAAAAAATTAAACTTTTCACTCGATGTACGATTTGAACCAAGGACCTTTCGTTCCGCAGCTGCTCAAGTTACCACGAGACCACGGCGCTCCTGCAGTCTTACTGTCCATGATGTTGCCTATCTTCCCATGAACTACTCAGTTTGTACATTTTGCTTATTTTTTCACAGTTCCACACAACTTCTTCCTGTTTTCTCAATTGATCTGTTTTCAGTTTTTCAAGGCCTATCCATTGTGCCAACTTATAACTAAATCTGAGGGGGGTGCGATGGAGAGGTTCCCTTATTAGCAGCGAATCAGGTTACTATTTTGATAGGTGTTCTATGGGTTAATTAAGGAACGAAAAAGTGTTTTGAAAACGTTGGAAATACCATCCAATTGATTTTCTTGCTCCGTATAGAGATGGTTTTATGAGAGGAATGTTGGAAGAGAGAAAAATTAATTTCAATGAAAGACGTTTTGAGGACAGTACAGTCACAGCAAATTTAATCAGTGCTTCATTTACTAGTTATCAAGAGTTTGAGCCTTGTTTCCTGAACGAATTATAGAGTGAAGTGAAACAAACAAGTTCAGAATGAGATCCTTAACGGACCAAGTTTCAATTACGGAAGTGGGTCGATGCGGGATTTTTGAGTGCGTGAATTGTCTATGTGTACATGGTCCACTGGGAGTGTTAACAGAGATTGTGACGCTCAAGAGACGATTGCTGGAATTTTTAGAATGGGATATTGTCCACAGTCCGACAAATTTCATTGACGGGTTTTTGGATTCTATTGAGAAATTTGAATAGGTGCTGAAATTCAAGCCAAATAATTGGAACAGAGGACGGGGGAAACGGGTAGAACAGGAACAATAATAAACAATAATAATATCCACAATAATCAGAATTATCACCAAACTGGCTATCACCTCAGTGGTAACTACAATTTTCAAAGAGGACATCGAAGTGGCAGTTCTCATAACGGAAATGAAAACCAGGAATGAAGATCTGAAGAGCAGGAACCTCACGAAATGCACTGCCAGAATAGGAGGTCTGAAAATTAGTTATCGCCTCATCTCAAGTCCGGAGATGGCAAACTAAACCGGCACCGAAAAGTGAAATGTCACATTTTCGACTGCGGCTTAACCAAAATCAAACATGAGAAAGAACTGGGCCGGTGTTTTTAAGTACTCATCATTCACCGTTTGACAACAGTTATTACTATTAGAAGGAACACTACGTATACTAAGAGAAACAATTTCTGAGATTAGCAACGATTACATTAAACAGCAATTAAAAAAGGAACCAGCAGTTTGGATACCAGCAACAGTTTTAAAATGAAACAGAGCCTTTTATCAAATTATAGCTCTTTATAGACAAGTCCATAAACTGGAAACCTTTCATGTCAAATTATGACCAAATGTTATCATTTAAAGCACAAACTGTACATATTTTAACAAAGGGCAGAACTGTAAAAGATGCAATTAATCTTAATACAATCTTCCGTTACCTTCGACAAGAACATTAGAAATGCGCCACACAGCGATGACTCAACATTTAAAAAACCATGAAACTAACCCGCAACGGCCTGAATTTTAGAATTAAAAAATAACAAATACGAAATATCAGGACTAGGTGCTGCCTCTATATCTCTCGCGAGAACCCAATTCCGGCGCGGTAGCTAACCTTGGAATTCAATGAGTGAAGAAACAAATTTAATATTTGGCTCTGCGGCCTTTCCTTGTTCCCTGTCTTTTTAAATTTTTAATCAAGGAACTCCACCCCGCGAAAGGACCGGTCACAGTTAACAACATGCGGGCAGAGTGTTCGGCAGAGATACAGGGTGTTTCAAAAATGACCGGTATATTTGAAACGGCAATAAAAACTAAACGAGCAGCGATAGAAATACACCGTTTGTTGCAATATGCTTGGGACAACAGTACATTTACAGGAGGACAAACTTTCGAAATTACAGTAGTTACAATTTTCAACAACAGATGGCCCTGCAAGTGATGTGAAAGATATAGAAGACAACGCAGTCTGTGGGTGCGCCATTCTGTACGTCGTCTTTCTGCTGTAAGCGTGTGCTGTTCACAACGTGCAAGTGTGCTGTAGACAACATGGTTTATTCCTTAGAACAGAGGATTTTTCTGGTGTTGGAATTCCACCGCCTAGAACACAGTGTTGTTGCAACAAGACGAAGTTTTCAACGGAGGTTTAATGTAACCAAAGGACCGAAAAGCGATACAATAAAGGATCTGTTTGAAAAATTTCAACGTACTGGGAACGTGACGGATGAACGTGCTGGAAAGGTAGGGCGACCGCATACGGCAACCACAGAGGGCAACGCGCAGCTAGTGCAGCAGGTGATCCAACAGCGGCCTCGAGTTTCCGTTCGCCGTGTTGCAGCTGTGGTCCAAATGACGCCAACGTCCACGTATCGTCTCATGCGCCAGAGTTTACACCTCTATCCATACAAAATTCAAACGCGGCAACCCCTCAGCGCCGCTACCATTGCTGCACGAGAGACATTCGCTAACGATATAGTGCACAGGATTGATGACGGCGATATGCATGTGGGCAGCATTTGGTTTACTGACGAAGCTTATTTTTACCTGGACAGCTTCGTCAATAAACAGAACTGGTGCATATGGGGAACCGAAAAGCCCCATGTTGCAGTCCCATCGTCCCTGCATCCTCAAAAAGTACTGGTCTGGGCCGCCATTTCTTCCAAAGGAATCATTGGCCCATTTTTCAGATCCGAAACGATTACTGCATCACGCTATCTGGACATTCTTCGTGAATTTGTGGCGGTACAAACTGCCTTAGACGACACTGCGAACACCTCGTGGTTTATGCAAGATGGTGCCCGGCCACATCGCACGGCCGACGTCTTTAATTTCCTGAATGAATATTTCGATGATCGTGTGATTGCTTTGGGCTATCCGAAACATACAGGAGGCGGCGTGGATTGGCCTCCCTATTCGCCAGACATGAACCCCTGTGACTTCTTTCTGTGGGGACACTTGAAAGACCAGGTGTACCGCCAGAATCCAGAAACAATTGAACAGCTGAAGCAGTACATCTCATCTGCATGTGAAGCCATTCCGCCAGACACGTTGTCAAAGGTTTCGGGTAATTTCATTCAGAGACTACGCCATATTATTGCTACGCATGGTGGATATGTGGAAAATATCGTACTATAGAGTTTCCCAGACTGCAGCGCCATCTGTTGTTGAAAATTGTAACTACTGTAATTTCGAAAGTTTGTCTGCCTGAAAATGTACTGTTGTCCCAAGCATATTGCAACAAACGGTATATTTCTATCGCTGCTCGTTTAGTTTTTATTGCCGTTTCAAATATACTGGTCATTTTTTAAACACCCTGTAAATACCGAGGGTTTATCCACGCAATGCAGATTATAAACTTTTCCTCTTACAAGATTTGACTGGCAACACCGAACAATAAATAGAACGCATTAGGGCGATGACCTGAAAAAATAAGGAAGAACTAAAAACAATCTGTTTGCATCAAGGCACCATGCCTACGAAATACAGTCAACTGTCGCCAAATCAAGTGCGAGGTCCCCAGAGCCAGCGCTGTTACAGCTCTCGACCACCATTGCACGATCAACATTGAGGCAGTTACGGCGCTCAGCGGGAAGGCATATTGAATAAACATTATAGTACACAAGCACAGTGGGTATCACAAAAGATGGTAGAATAGAAAAATTATACGAGAAGAAC
The DNA here is from genome assembly GCF_021461385.2 of Schistocerca piceifrons. Taxonomy (NCBI): domain Eukaryota; kingdom Metazoa; phylum Arthropoda; class Insecta; order Orthoptera; family Acrididae; genus Schistocerca; species Schistocerca piceifrons. The sequence goes on along the minus strand of NC_060138.1, from coordinate 150,455,069 downwards.
TGGCAAGCATGGGCCTCTCAACAGGACGAGACATTAGATAATGATGGTATGGAGCTGGAGAATTTACTTTGCGAAAAGGAAGTGAATGACAGAATGAATGTGTGTTTGTTGAAAGACGGGACGAAAGTCAGCCGTTTTTGGGAGTAAGGTGGTCCGGGCACGGAGGAGGCGAGACTGCAAATGCCGCTGTGGCCCTCCCCCGCCGCGACACGCTCAAGGCCCTGGTGCCACGCATCTTCGCAAACCAATTCACATCACAACGTGTCATTTCTAGGCCTCCAAAGAAATGTCTGATAATGCACATTTGGAGCACAGCATTATGTGGCATTGTGACATGTACTGTGGGAAAACAGGAACAGAAGAGAATCGATGCATTTGAGGTGTGATGCTACGGAAGAATGTTGAAAATTAGATGGACTGATAAGGTAAGGAATGAGCACGTTCTCCAGAGAACCGGCGAGGAAAAGAATATACGGAAGACACTAACAAGAAAGAAACAGGATGGTAGGACCTGTTAAGAAATAAGGAAATAATTTTCCATGGTTCTACAGAAAGCCTTAGAGGGAAGAAACTGTAGGGAAGACAGAATGGTTCAAATGGCTCTGAGCACTATGGGACTTCTGAGGTCATCAGTCCCCTAGAACTTAGAACTACTTAAACCTAACTAACCGCAGGACATCACACACATCCATGCCCGAGTCAGGATTCGAACCTGTGACTGTAGCAGTCGCGCGGTTCCGGACTGAAGCGCCTAGAACCGCTCGACCACCACGGCCGGCAGGGAAGACATAGATTGGAATACATCCACCAAATAATTGAGAACCTAAGTTGTAGGTGCTGCTCAGAGATGAAGACGTTGGCACAGGAGAGGAATTCATGGCAGATCGCATCAAACCAGTCTTCTGACTGATCACTCATAAAGATTGGGGGGGGCGGGGGGGGGGGGGGGGAGGGGGAGGTGGTTAAGTGTTGCGCAGACCCCACGAAGCCATGAACCCAAGTTGCCAACAAGGCACTGTGCGAGGTCGTGGTGGCGGCTCCGTAACAGTTTGGACTGCGTTTTCGTGGAATGGACTGGTTCCTGGCTATTTTCGGCTACTTGGAGACCATTTTCAGCCATTCATGGACTTCATCTTCCCGAATAACGAGGCAATTTTCATGGATGACAACGTGCTATGTTATTGGGCCACAGTTGTTTGTGATTCATTTGAAGAACATTCTGGACAAAACGAGACAGTGATTTGGCCACCCAGGTCGCCCGCCAGGAATCCCGTCGAACTTTTAATGGACATAATCGAAAAGTCAGTTTGTGCACAAAATGCTGCACCGGCAACATTTTCGCAATTATGGAGGGGTATGGTAGCTCAATATTTCTGCAGGGGACTTCCAACGACATGTTGATTCCATGCCACGTTGAGTTGCTGTACTACACCGGGCAAAAAGAGGTCCGGCACGATATTACGAGGCATCACATGACTTTTGTCACCTCTACATCTACATTTATACCCCGCAAGCCACCCAACGGCGTGTGGCGGAGGGCACTTTACGTTCCACTGTCATTACCTCCCTTTCCTGCTCCAGTCGCGTATTGTTCGCGGGAAGAACGACTGCAGGAAAGCCTCCGTGCACACTCGAATCTCTCTAATTTTACGTTCGTGATCTCCTCGGGAGGTATAAGTATGGGGAAGCAATATATTCGATACCTCATCCAGAAACGTACCCTCTCGAAACCTGGACAGCAAGCCACACCGCGATCCAGAGCGCCTCTCTGGCAGAGTCTGCCACTTGAGTTTGGTTAACATCTCCGTAATGCTATCACGCTTACCAAATAACCCTGTGACGGAACGCGCCGCTCTTCTTTGGATCTTCTTTACCTCCTCCGTCAACCCGACCTGGTACGGTCCCACACTGATGAGTAATACTCAAGTATAGGTCGAACGAGAGTTTTGTAAGCCAACTCCTTTGTTGATGGACTACATTTTCTAAGGACTCTCCCAATGAATCTCAACCAGGCACCCGCCTTACCAACAATTAGTTTTATATGATCATTCCACTTCAAATCGTTCCCAGATATTTTACAGACGTAACTGCTACCAGTGTTTTTTCCGCTATCATATAATCGTACAGTAAGGGATCCTTCTTTCTGTGTATTCGCAATACATTACATTTGTCTACGTTAAGGGTCAGTTGCCACTCCCTGCACCAAGTGCCTATCCGCTGCATATCTTCCTGCATTTCGCTGCAATTTTCTAATGCTGTAACTTCTCTGTATACTACAGCACCATCCGCGAAAAGCCGCATGGAACTTCCGACACTATCTACCAGGTCTCTCTGTGTAAAGGCAAGCTAAGTAATTGCAAATTTAAATAAATTTGTGGAGCATCTTTTCGGGATGAAATACTTTGTGATGCCATTGGCCAAATTGTAACAGGCAACAGAATTTGAGCAGAAGTTTTAAAGCATCGCAGTAACTGTCTGAGCGACGTCCTGCAAGTGACTGGAGCTCAGAAAGTACTGTAGTCTCTAAGTGTTCTACAAAGGAACACAAGCCGCGAACAATTCATGTTGCTCAGCCCCCGCCCCTAACACAAACAATACACAGAGCGTCAAAGCCAGCACACCAGTCTGCACGCACCAAAGTCATTTGCTACAGTTTGGTAACACACAACTGAAAAAGTTATTTTTTTCCGCCAATTCTCAATGACGAAACTGTTGTAAAATCAGACACACTCAGCAGCTGTGCTTACGGAAGAACAGCAAAGTGAATTCAGTTCCACGTAGCCATCAACTGCAGAAAATGGAAATAAACATAATTTCGTATTCCGAATTCGAGGGCACTCCTAGCAGAATTCAGGCAAAACGAAAGGGAAATCTCACGCGATGCAAATAAAAAGCGAAAAGCAAAACTCCGACACTGAAATGTCACATCAGCTCTCCCCAAACAGACTAAAATCACATCGAGCACTTTACCAAGAGGCGACGCGACGCACAGATTCACAGGAAAAACCGCAAATTGTTCATTACTTTGAAAATTCTGAATCGAAATGTGCAGTACCAGTTAAATACTAGTGCTTCAGTTAAATCACTTAATCAGCAAACAAACGAATAATTAGGACGCCCAGGCCTTCATAAATCAAATCTATACCTTACACATACTGGTGGAAGAAATTCTGTTCTTGGGACATCTACGCTAAGAGCAAAATACAAAAATATGGCTAATGCAGTGATATTCACCATAGTTCAGTCCAGCACTAGTCCAAACCATTTTTGGAAGGGTGCATTCGATGTTCGGTCTGGGAATTCAAGTTAATTTACACGCAGACAGATACTTCACACGAAAGCAATAAACAGATATGTGACAGAAATTAAGATTTGTTCAATTACATACGATGTTACGAAAAGTATTTCAAAGTGCACCTTACGCTTATATATATCACACCCAGTGCTTCATTTGTGTAAAAAAAAAAGTTCTTTTTTTTCTTTACGTCAGAGGTACCGCTATGGCGTATTGGGTACTGGGGTTCACTGTCACAAATCAAGCATTGGTCAAACCTAAATTTTACAGAACACATCTGATACCGCACATTTTTCGAAATGAAGTAGCTACTCAGCTGAAACGACTGGTACAAACTGGCGCCCTGAAATATATTCCAACAAGCCTCTTGTAATAACTACGCAATCAAATGGGAAAATTATACTCTGTGTAAATCCCAGAACCACTGTAAATGGTAAAACAATGATGGATTCATTCCCACCACCACGAGCTGAGGAATTTATGGACAGATTAGTAGGAGGAAGATTTTTCTCGAAAACAGATTTAGCGGGTGGTTAGGTGAAACTTCCTCCTGACGACAAAACAAGGAAATTTCTGGTAATTAGTACACATTAAGGCTTTTATCCCTTCAGAATCTCCTCAGCTCCAGCTTTGTTTCGACGTTTTCCTTAGAACGAATTACGACTAAGGTTCCGTCATGTTCGTATTATTTGCAGGTGCAATGGTTGTCGAAAAGACACTGGAAGAACATCTCAGTAACATGGAGTGCCTTTTTCAGTTCTTAAAAGATACAGAAATTAAATGCAATCTGATAAAATGCCCAATCTTTAACACGGAAATTGAATATTTCGGAAATACTATTGATTCAAAGCGCTTTTCGCACTACTAGATTTATACAGACTATCCGAAGACCACCTTTTCCTAAAACTATTCAGAAATTAAAAGCAGTTCTTGGGAACGTTAATTATTATGTAAGATGTATCCCAAAAGCAGTTCAAACTGCAGCACCACTGCATCGCCTCAAGCATCAAATGTTCTTTTCAAATGGACTCCAGAATGCAACAATCATTTCAGCAATTAAAGTGTAAGTAGGCTGTTAAGGTTTTTATATTGGCAACGCCACGTAGCGCTCTGTATGAAAATCACTGGCTGTGCTGTGTGCAGTCTGAGGCTGGTTTGCATTGTTGTTTGCTATTGTAGTGTTGGGCAGTTGGCTGTTGACAGCGCGTAGCGTTGCGCAGTTGGAGGTGAGCCGCCAACAGTGGTGGATGTGGGGAGAGAAATGGCGGAATTTTGAGAGCGGATGATCTGGACGTGTGTCCATCAGAGACAGTAAATTTGTAAGACTGGATGTCATGAACTGCTATGTATATTATGACTGTTGAACACTATTAAGGTAAATACATTGTTTGTTCTCTATCAAAATCTTTCATTTGCTAACTATGCCTATCAGTAGTTAGTGCCTTCAGTAGTTTGAATCTTTTATTTAGCTAGCAGTAGTGGCGCTCGCTGTATTGCAGCAGTTCCAGTAACGAAGATATTTGTGAGGTAAGTGATTTGTGAAAGGTATAGGTTAATGTTAGTCAGGGTCATTCTTTTGTAGGGATTATTGAAAGTCAGATTGCGTTGCGCTAAAAATATTGTTTGTCAGTTTAGTGATGATCAGAATCAGTAAAGAGAGAAATGTCTAAGTACGTTCAGTTTTGCTCAGCTGTTTGAAAATCAAAAAATGTAAGGGGTTGACCAGTACAGTAATTCATAAATTTTTCTATGGGGACGTTTCAAAAGGATGCCTTGCATAGTCAAACTTATCTTACACACTTAGAGCTGAATACACCACTAGTAGCACTGCCAAATAACATGGCTCGATGGAACTTGGACCATGCATAGAAAGATCTGCAACAATATAATACAGAAGGTAAGTGACAGAAATACACAATGAAACGAACAGAAATGACAGTGTTTATTCAAAGACAATAATTACGCTGAAGGCACAACCACTCATAATGATCCACTGGACATAGCAAAAGGCGTTAATATATACACTGCAACGTACTCCCGTTTGGTCACAAGGCTAGTAAGACGTTCTTGAGATAGAGCGTTCCATACATCCACCAGCGCGCCGCGCGGTATGAGGCGTCTTGCACCGTCCACGCGGCTCCCCCCCCCCCCCCCCCCCCTCGGAGGTCCGAGTCCTTCCTCGGGCATGGGTATGTGTGTTGTTCTTAGCGTAAGTTACTTTAGGTTGGATTAACCCTTTCGCTCACGAATTATTTTTTTCCCGAACTTTGCTGTCCAGTTCTTCGAATTAAATTATGATTTTTCAGATGTATAAAATATTCCGAGGTGTCCACCCAAGGGGGGATACAACACGTCCCCAAATGAGGACGTTGTGTTCAATTGGGTGCAGTATAAGTCGAAAAGTCAAAGTATTTTATTTCACCAAAATACATAAATTACACAAAGCTTACTTACATACATAAACTATGTTTTTACACCTGTGAAGAATGATAATCAAAGAAAAATGTTTTTCTATCCAACATAAGTGCTTGTTACATTTTACACAATAAAATGTGGTTTTGCCTTTGCAACCGGTTTCTTGCACCTGTCAAATGATTTTTTGTCACTGACCAGTGGAAGATGCCCAACGTTGTCGAAAGAAACATCAGCTTCTGGACGAACTTCCGCATTGGCTCGTTTTGAAGTTCTTGGAGATGGCATTGGACTCACAAGTGAGACGCTTCCTTCTCCTGGCAGCTGGATTATCTATTTTTGTCAGTAGTTTGGCCACACATGCCCTAAAGTGAAGCAAATAAAGGGTCTTATTTTTAGGAACACCTAATTCTGATGCATTTTTCTTGTATTCAATCCATGCATTTAGCGTGCACTTTCGCGATCTGATGAATGTGCGATAAATTGTGATCAGAAAATCCATCTTGTCGGCCCCTCCCATACGTTGAGGTGGGCACACGGCTGTATAGATTTTTTCAGCATCTAAGTGATGGAATATGTTTAAAGTTGCAAAACTGGCTATAAATCGTCGAAAATAGCTGTCGAAAATCGTGTTCGGTTTCAACAGCAGCTAACTGCTGTCTTTGGATGCAAAGCCCGCTAAATGCCCAATTGGCATGGCTGCCGCCCTGCCAGGTCCGGATGCAAAGCACGAGTATTTCGTGATTATCTCAGCGTCACTTATCATGCAGTTAGCGGGCTTTGCGTCTAGGCTACTCAGCTTACAATATACCGTATGATATAAAACGTCTAACATTACCTCTATCATTGTCCTATTGTTCAAAATTATCGCCAGGGTCATCGGATAGATCGTCTATTTCAGATGAATTAAGGAGCTCTGTAATTTCTTCTTCTGTAAGTGGCCTTCGTCTATCTTGGACTCGGGGGATTGTAAAATCATCGTAAGATGACTAAAAAGACAGCAAAATAATGTCCTAAATTTCTGTGTTATTACAACCTTTCAGTCACAATGTCCTCATTTGAAGACATGTATAAAGTTATAAATATGTCACTTTCAGGAGGGGTGGCATGGGGGGGGGGGGGGGGGGGCTATGGGAGCTATAGCCACTCCCCACCATGGAGTATCATATTACACTGGATAAAATGACTTCAGATATCAACGAATATATTACTTCAACAGATTCAATCCTTTTTTTATAATTATGTAGCAATATGGGTTGCAATGTATTTCAAACACGTTTTAACAAAAGAATAAGAGCGGTAAATAGCTTACTACCTAAACCAATAAATATCATTTAACTTAAAATGGTCGTCTTATTATTTATTAATGTACACTGGATATACAGGGTTATTACAAATGATTGGTGCGATTTCACAGCTCTACAATAACTTTATTATTTGATATATTTTCACAATGCTTTGCACACACATACAGAAACTCAAAAAGTTTTTTTAGGCATTCACAAATGTACGATATGTGCCCCTTTAGTGATTCGGCAGACATCAAGCCGATAATCAAGTTCCTCCCACACTCGACGCAGCATGTCCCCATCAATGAGTTCGAAAGCATCGTTGATGCGAGCTCGTAGTTCTGGCACGTTTCTTGGTAGAGGACGTTTAAACACTGAATCTTTCACATAACCCCACAGAAAGAAATCGCATGGGGTTAAGTCGGGAGAGCGTGGAGGCCATGACATGAATTGCTGATCCTGATCTCCACCACGACCGATCCATCGGTTTTCCAATCTCCTGTATAAGAAATGCCGAATATCGTGATGGAAGTGCGGTGGAGCACCATCCTGTTGAAAGATGAAGTCGGTGCAGTCGGTCTCCAGTTGTGGCATGAGCCAATTTTCCAGCATGTCCAGATACACGTGTCCTGTAACGTTTTTTTCGCAGAAGACAAAGGGGCCGTCAACTTCAAACCGTGAGATTGCACAAAACACGTTAACTTTTGGTGAATTGCGAATTTGCTGCATGAATGCGTGAGGATTCTCTACCGCCCAGATTCGCACATTGTGTCTGTTCACTTCACCATTAAGAAAAAACGTTGCTTCATCACTGAAAACAGGTTTCGCACTGAACGCATTCTCTTCCATGAGCTGTTGCAACCGCGCCGAAAATTCATAGCGTTTGACTTTGTCATCGGGTGTCATGGCTTGCAGTAATTGTAAACGGTAAGGCTTTTGCTTTAGCCTTTTCCGTAAGATTTTCCAAACCGTCGGCTGTGGTACGTTTAGCTCCCTGCTTGCTTTATTCGTCGACTTCCGCGGGCTATGCGTGAAACTTGCCCGCACGCGTTCAACCGTTTCTTCGCTCACTGCAGGCCGACCCGTTGATTTCCCCTTACAGAGGCATCCAGAAGCTTTAAACTGCGCATACCATCGCCGAATGGAGTTAGCAGTTGGTGGATCTTTGTTGAACTTCGTCCTGAAGTGTCGTTGCACTGTTATGACTGACTGATGTGAGTGCATTTCAAGCACGACATATGCTTTCTCGGCTCCTGTCGCCATTTTGTCTCACTGCTCACTCGAGCGCTCTGGCAGCAGAAACCTGAAGTGCGGCTTCAGCCAAACAAAACTTTATGAGTTTTTCTACGTATCTGTGGTGTGTCGTGACCATATGTCAATGAATCGAGCTACAGTGAATTTATGAAATCGCTTCAATCATTTGTAATAGCCCTGTATATAAATGTAAGAGTACTACTAACAATAATCATGAAAGCTAAATATGTCGGGTATGTCTACCAACACTTAAATTGCTGACCCCAGACAAAAAAATCGAAATCGCCGGACATCTGGGTCAAATCGCACTATTTTCCCAGGCACACACATTCTGTAGACACGTTTCTAAATGGCTCTGAGCACTATGGGACTCAACTGCTGTGGTCACAAGTCCCCTATAACTTAGAACTACTTAAACCTAACTAACCTAAGGACATCACACACATCCATGCCCGAGGCAGGATTCGAACCTGCGATCGTAGCAGTCGTGCGGTTCCAGACTGTAGCGCCTTTAACCGCTCGGCCACTCCGGCCAGCAGACACGTTTCTACCCTGAACTCCAAAACAGTTACCAAAAACAACTTTAAGCAACACCAAATTTTGCCAATTTGTCGGTAGAGGATCCCAACTCTTTTTGTTAGGCGATATTCCATTCCCTCAAACAAACACTCCTCTCCCCCCCCCACCCCCCCTTGACCGACTTCTAGAACCGCCCCTGGTCACTTACGTTCTGAAAGACACCTGTAGTTTTCACCTTCAAGAATGCGCCTTTCTACGCAGAAATAATTTTTTTTACCTAAACTCAGAAGATATTAACCGGCTGATGGGAGGTGCAAAGATTACTGGGAAGCACCCCTGTGACTGTGCAAATTCAGTTTTGTCGGATTGACAGGAGGCGTCGACGCTGTTTTCAAATAAACTCTCTGCTTGTGACAATATGAGGAAAACAATCACAAATGGTAAAATTTAACGAATTTTAATATGCTAAACATTTATTTAGTATGTCCTTATATGAGGACGTCATGACCGAAAGGGTTAAGCAGTGCGTAAGCTTAGGGACCGACGACCTCAGCAGTTTGGTTCCATAAGACCTTACCATAAATTTCCAAATTTTTTCCACCAGCACTGTTGCCAACTGCTGGACGGTCAGTGGTGCATGTGGAATTGCTGCAGTCACAAGCGCCGACTCCATGCGGCCTGAGGGGGCCCGAGCCCCTCAAAAATTTGTTTGGGTGGGCAGAGACCCCCAAATAATTTAAGAAAATTATTATTTATATTATGCTTTGTAAAATCACAAAATTGTGTTGGAATTTTTTATTTTTCTTGTTTGACGATAAATAATTTTTAAAATATTGAGTAGTGAGTTAAAACAAATAATTATTACGGTAGTAAGCAGGTTAACTGAAAACGAGTGGTGTGACTCTTGATAGTGTCACGGTGCTGCGGGCACACTTAGAATTGGTCCCGGTGCGCGAACCTTCGGGTAAAGTCTGGCGCCGGTGAGTTAGCGCTGCGGCCGCGGCGACATCAAAAAGGCTGGAACCCTCCGCCTCGCGTCTCTTCGAGACATTACGACGCCGCGGCTATATAAAGCCCACCCTGCTGTCACAGTCATTCAGTGTGGATAGTTCCGTTCAGTGCATGCTGCACACGTGTTTAGTGTTCCGACTTCAGTGTCTACTGGACTATTTTATATTACTATATTTTATTCATTTACTTTAGTCTCTTACTGTATTGTGAATTAAGTTTGCAATGAATAAATTTGTTACCAAAAAGGCGCGCTTGGAAGTTGTTGATACTGCAAGTCAACCTCCAACAATTACTGGTTTGTAAATTACTTTGTCGTCTTCAGGCGAGAACCGTTCACAGCCGAAATCTTGACAATCCGGTAAGGAAAGATCATTTCAGAAGTCTTGGTTGATCAAATATACATGGCTAGAAGCATCTACGGAAAAAGTTTTTTGCTAAACCTGCAAAGAGGCAGATGTTAAAAATCTATTACAATTTTCTTCAAAAAAAGAAGATGCATTTACTTCCGTACGGTTTTCTAACTGGAAAAAGGCTTTGGAAAAATTCCATCTTCATGAAAATACCTTTACTCATAAAGAAGGTGTTCTGAAACTAAATTCTATCACTAACAGAAGTGTGGCCTCCCAATTGAATGAACAGTTAGATTGTGATATGAAGAAAGGCCGTTTAGCTCATGAGACAACTTTTACTATCCCGCAATTTCTATGCCGACAAGGACTAGCAATTAGAGGGCACGAAGATGTAAGCTCAAATTTTTTTTCAAGTGTTCGAACTCCGAAAGAATGACATACCTGAGCTTAAATATTGGTTAGTGCGTTAGGGGTATAAGTTGACGTTCCACGATTTCAAAACGAGATCATTGATCTACTAAGAAAGTCTGTGTAGAGAAAGGTATTGGCTTCAATCAAGAAGACTGAACATTTTTCTATTATGGTTGGTGAAACAAGTGATTCTTCGATTCAAACAACTGCCATTTTGTATTCGTGCTGTCCATGATTCCTTTAGCATCAACGAAGACTTTATTGGCTTATACGTGACCCCCCAACACTGAATCACAAACTCTGTTTAGCATTTTAAAAGACTTTTTGCTCGTCTTGATTTTTCAATGATAGTGCTATGATGGTGCCTCGAATATGAGAGGTATGATCAAAGGACTAAAAAAAGTTTTAGGTACACAACCAAAAGCACGTCATGTGCACTACACTGCTCATAGTTTAGACCTGGCAGTTGTAGACAGTCTACCCCATCTTATGTCTATGAGGCATATTATGGCTTTAGCCAAGAACTTAATAAACACCGTAAGTCAATCCAACAAAAGGATGGGACTTTTCAGAAGCATACGCTGTGAGAGCGCCAACGACCAAGCTGGTCTATGACCCCTTTGCCCGACTCGATGGACTATGCGAGCTTCTACCATCTTGTGTTTTGTGGCGGTGTTCGTAGCAACAAGCAATTCGCTGTAGAAACGGCTTACGAAGTCACCGCCACACTTTTAATAGCGGGCCGACCGGTCCGCTGGAACAGTGAACAGAAAGATGAAAACCCAAACACTCTGATTAAATAAAAGTCGGTACTTATCTTTATTAAACGAAGATACAGAACACAGTAGTGAACTCGGTGTCTACAGAAATCTGTCTAGTTCGAGTCGGAGCGGCTAGGTCAGCGTCGGCTGACGACAAACAATAACTCTGCTGCGATGAACGCACAACTGACTAGCAAGTACACAATTCGGTGGCGAGTATACAACTGAGCGGCGAGTACAGAACTGTCCTAGCGCTCGCGACTCCAGCGCTTAAGAAGCCAGAAGCCAGCGGTGGCGCGCGCAGACTTGCGGCGATTTCCTGTATCGCTGGCGCTGCTTATGCGGACGGCGTCCGGACTTTGATGCTGCCAACCTTTTGGCAGCGGGCTCGGTTGGCATTACTGGTTTGGATATAACACTCCTCCCCCCCAAATCGCCGCACCGTCGTTGAATAATGACGTGGCGAGCGTCGACGGCGGGGGAGGGGTCTGGCCGCAGGCGTAGCAGAAGAGACCGGGGCGGAGACTGTTGTCGGTGGCAGTCCCCGGTCCGCACCCCAGCATTGGCCGCGCGGGGCCTCGGGAAACACCGACTGAAAACCGAGGTCAGGGTGCACGCCTGTGACCACGGGCGCAGCTTCCGGTACTGGACGCGACGGGGCGTCGGGACCCACGAAGAGAGGCAGCGTCTCCTGACGCTGCGTCGACGGCTGCTGAGTGGGCGCCGGACAAGGTGCTGCGGTGTCAGACTCCTTGGGGGGTGCCCAAGGAAAGCGGCTGCAGGACAGGCTGCACAGCCACCGCTTGGGAAGGCGGCCCGGCTGAGGGATCGACGTCCATCAGCTCCGAAGGCAGTGGCGACTGAAGAGGGACCGCAGGCGCTGGAGCGACCACCTGGGGCGCTCCCGGATGAAGCTGCGCGGGAGGCATCAACGGGACGGGATGTCGGCGTGGTAGCGGCGACGGCTGCTGCTGCTGCCCTGGGGGCGGCAGCAAAGTCGGAAGGCGCGGCTGGAACCCGCCACGGACCAAATCTGTGGACAAAGAACGAGCGGCAGAATCCGGGCGGCCAGCGCGGCGCAACTGGTTCTGATGCCTCCTGTGCACCCCAGTAGCACCTTGAACAGTATAAAAACCGCGACCCTGGACACTTATCACGGTACCACGTTCCCAACGACGGCGACCGTGATATACTCTGAAAAAAAAACGGCGTCGTTGCGCTGAAAATGCGTGCGATGCTCAGAAGCGGCGGGTCGATCCGGGGGGTGCAACAACCGTAGTGGGGTGCGATGACGACGGCCGTGGAGAAGCTCCGCAGGCGAAGGGCCGTCGCGTGGCGTGGTCCGGTACGACGACAGGAACGTGATGAGGGCCTGCTGACGAGAGCGCGTAGCACGAAGGCGGTCCATATGATCCTTGAATGTGCGTACAAAACGTTCCGCTGCACCATTCGATTGAGGGTGGAACGGCGGAGTAAGAACATGGCGAATGCCATTGGCAGAACAAAAACTTTCAAATTCAGCAGAGGTAAATTGTGGACCATTGTCAGACACTAAAACTTCTGGAAGACCCTCAATACAAAAAATTGAAGTCAACGCCTGTATAGTTTGTGCAGACGTTGTAGACTGCATGGGCACAACAAACGGAAAATTACTAAATGCATCTATCACGATGAGCCAACGAGAATTCCAATATGGACCAGCGAAATCAATATGTACTCGCTGCCAGGGACCGGCAGGGCGTGCCCACTCAAAATAGCGTTGAGGCGGAGCAGCTTGGTGTTCGGCACACGTCGAACAATCGGTAGACATCTGCGTAATCTGCATATCAATGCCGATCCATGTACAATGACGGCGGGCAAGCTGCTTGGTGCGGACCACTCCCCAATGACCTTGATGCAACAAGTCGAGGACCTTGGATTGGAGCACTTGGGGAACCACTACACGAAGCTGGTCATTCTCGGTGCGTAACAGCAAAACGCCGTGCGAAACAGACAACAGATGACGTCGCGGATAATAGCGACGAACCACAGGATCCGATATGTCCTTTGCCTTGGACGGCCAACCACGTTGAACAAAACGTAATAGTAAACTCAGATGAGGATCCGTAGCTGTCTCACGTGCCACCTGACGATAATCAATCGGAAAATCCCGGAGGGATTGATGCTCATCGGCGTCAATCTGATGGCAAGAGTCGTCAGAGGAATTGAAGACATCATCCGCAGCAATCGGCAATCTAGAAAGCGCGTCAGCGTTTGCATGCTGAGCTGTAGGGCGATACAGTATCTCATACTGGTATTGTGATAACAAAAGAGCCCAACGTTGTAGTCTCTGAGCTGTCCGCTGAGGAACTGGTTTAGACGGATGAAACAGTGACGTCAGGGGCTTGTGATCTGTGACTAAATAGAATGGTCTATCATAGAGGTAGTGATGGAATTTTGTGACACCGAACACAATAGCCAACGCTTCCTTGTCCAATTGGCTATAATTACACTGAGCTTTGTTTAGCAATTTAGATGCGAACGCAATAGGACGTTCGGTGTTACCGACTCGGTGAGGCAACACAGCACCGAGGCCGAAAGAAGAGGTGTCACAAGCTAACACCAGAGGCTTGTTAGGGTCGTAATGGACCAGACAACGATCATTCAATAAAGCCTCTTTAAGCTGCTGAAAGGCTGATTGGCAATCAGCTGACCACACAAACGGAACATTCTTATGGCGGAGACGATTCAACGGTGCAGCAATCTGTGATGCATTAGGTATAAACCTGATATAATATGTCAATTTGCCAAGAACTGCTTGCAATTCCTGCAGATTGCGAGGGGCGGGCAAATCACGAATAGCTGCTAAATGTGACTGGGAGGGATGAATGCCTTGAGCATTAATAACATGTCCCAGATACTCCAACTCCGTAAGGAAAAATGAACATTTATCGATGTTGCAACGTAGGCCCGCCTGAGACAACACTTTAAACAAACACTCCAAATTACGGAAATGTTCAGCAGGCGTCCGACCGGACACAACAATATCGTCTAAATAGTTGCAACACGATGGCACATTAGCCAGAAGTTGTGACAAAAAATGCTGAAAAACAGCTGGAGCTGACGCACAACCAAAAGGCAAACGCAGAAAACGGAACAACCCCAACGACGTGTTTATGACAAAAGACTGTTGTGACTGCTCGTCGAGGGGCAATTGCAAATATGCTTCACGGAGATCAATTTTGGAAAAGAAACGAGCGTCCCCTAACTTATCCATCAGCTCGTCCGGTCTAGGCAAAGGAAAAGAATCAATGACAGTCTGAGGATTAACTGTCGACTTAAAATCAGCACACAAACGTAACTTGCCAGACGGTTTCTTTATAATAACTAAGGGAAAAGCCCACTGGCTCGCTGAAACGGGTTGAATAACACCGTTGTTTTGCCAACGACGAAGTTCATCTTCTACAGGTGCCCGGAGGGCGTGAGGCACTGGACGAGCACGACAAAATCGAGGCTGAGCATTATCTTTTAACGTAATATGAGCGGCAAAGTTCGCAGCACAACCTAGTTCGTCTTTAAATATGTCACTGTATTGTTTACACAAATCGGTTATGCTGTCTTGAGGAACAACAACAGAATTAATTTGCAACACATTGTCTTGGATAGACAGGCCAAACAAGTCAAAACAGTCTAATCCGAAAATGTTTACACTGTCTGGAGCGCGGAGCACTGTGAATGAAACTGTTTTTGTATTGCCACGGAATGTGGCTGGCACGCTACATACACCTAACACAGGAATTTGTTCTCCACTATAAGTAGCCAAAGAATGTTTTGCCACTGAAAGTTTAGGGCGGCCGATAGCCACATACGTAGCACTATTTATGAGAGTCACAGACGCACCAGTGTCTAATTGAAAATTGAAGGTCTTATCCTGGATGCGTAGCTTCACAAATAGTTTATTACTCTGTCTCTGGATAGGTGCAGTGGAGGCGGAAGACACAAAATCAGCGCGTTTAGCGCGTGTTCGCTGCTTACGACAACTCGTGGGTTGGGCGGGTGGAACAACAACTCCCGCTTCACTTGCAGTCTGTACATTACTTTTTACAGCGTTTGAATTACGCCTGGGTCGCATAGCAGAGGGCTGGGTGGGTGGCTTATTGCGAACAAGTTTACTACCCACACGAACCGTGGAAGAGTCTTTAAACGCGACCTTCTGGGCGGGCTGGCTTTGAAGAACATGAATATCCATGGGCTGGGCAGCACTAGAATTGTTCTTGCGTTTACGCAAACAAACAGTCTGGATGTGTCCTTTCCTTTGACAAAAGTGACAAACCGCGTTTCTTAACAGGCAACGTTCACGAGGATGAGCAAGAACACACTTAGGGCAAGACTTAACTCTATCATTTTGCACACGCGGCTGACGAATGTGTTTAACATGACGCGGCCGGCTAGTGTTTACAGTCTGACTCTGCCGGTGGGCCGCGGGCATGACAGAACTTGCTTAGCACAGGCAATTTGAGAAATACATGGCTGATCTAACTCACACTCAGCATAGTCAAAAGTATCTTGGGCTTCAATGATGTTCATCACAGTCTCTAATGACGGATCAGGCAACTTTAAGATAGCAGCACGAATACGAGAATCTGCAATGTTTTGAGTAATAGCGTCTCGTAACATGACATCACTGTAGGAAGCTCCACACACACACAATTAAATCGGCACTGACGGGTGAGGCCCCGTAAATCTGTTAACCACTGTTTATTAGATTGATGTGGCAGTTTCTTTAATCTGAAGAAGTTGAATCTGGCTGCTGCCACATGAACTCGCGACTCGAAATACTCAGCAAGCTTGTTAACAACAACGTCATAGTCTAAAGCTTCTGGCTGGGATTCAGGGAACAACTTACAAAGTAGTCGATAGATTTCCACGCCTGCAGTGGAAATTAAATAAAGCTGCCGCTCAGTACCTGTGATTTTGTAGACTGTCATGTGCGCCTGCAACTGCACGAAATATTCTCGCCATTCTTCTCTGGATGCATCAAAAGCACGGAAATGTGGTGCTGCCTGTGCTTGTTCCTTTTGTGTTGGAGGATTAGCCGCTTGTTTGGCGATTGCTTCCACCAGACTTTGTATTTGCTGACTCTGTAACAAGATCAACTGTTGTAATTCGGCAGACATAGTGAACACAAATTAAACCAGCCCCCAAAATTTTATCGCTATAATTAGTATAACCAGAAACAAGTTGAACCAGCCCTGCACACGAGTTCGGAAGTCCTCGTCGCCAGTTTTGTGGCGGTGTTCGTAGCAACAAGCAATTCGCTGCAGAAACGGCTTACGAAGTCACCGCCACACTTTTAATAGCGGGCCGACTGGTCCGCTGGAACAGTGAACAGAAAGATGAAAACCCAAACACTCTGATTAAATAAAAGTCGGTACTTATCTTTATTAAACGAAGATACAGAACACAGTAGTGAACTCGGTGTCTACAGAAATCTGTCTAGTTCGAGTCGGAGCGGCTAGGTCAGCGTCGGCTGACGACAAACAATAACTCTGCTGCGATGAACACACAACTGACTAGCAAGTACACAATTCGGTGGCGAGTATACAACTGAGCGGCGAGTACAGAACTGTCCTAGCGCTCGCGACTCCAGCGCTTAAGAAGCCAGAAGCCAGCGGTGGCGTGCGCAGACTTGCGGCGATTTCCTGTATCGCTGGCGCTGCTTATGCGGACGGCGTCCGGACTTTGATGCTGCCAACCTTTTGGCAGCGGGCTCGGTTGGCATTACTGGCTAGGATATAACATTGAGGATATTGAAAAACTTTGAAGAACTTCTAAAGTTTTTGAAACATTTTCTGCAGAGGACAAAACGTCTTTATTGCCATGCAGTGAACGAAGTAGTGGATGTCAATGAAAAAATTCAACACCCTCATCTAAGTGTTCCTGATCTGGAAAAAATATATGAGGGCTCAATTTGTATATTTAACGGAAGGCGTGATAGTTTTGAGCACTTTTGGGGATCGTGTTTAAAAGAAAAACCATCACAAGTTGATGATCCTTCGCTTCCTCGGAATCGAAGTATACCGAAGGTGTATGAAAACATCGAAGCCAGCTCACTGTACACTTTCAAAACCCCAAAGGAATACAACAAAGCTGTTTACATTGAAGTTTGTGAAACGGTGCAATCTTGCACTACTGAGCAGTTTGCTTTAACTGGACTCACACAGGGCATTGCAGTTGAACAAGAGTGCTTGTTTTTAGGAAACAGAGGTGAAACAAATTTGGAAAAATCAACTGAGTTTTTCAGAAATGACCTAGACATTGAGGGACAGCACTTACACTTGAAAATGTTAGCCGATATAAAAAAAACTCGTCTTAAAAAACATGCGTGATGTAAGAAAGTACATTACACAAGAGCTTGCAGTTGGAGAAATTTTATGTGAAGTAGTGAAGTGCATTGAGCTTCTCCAAGTAGTTCCAATCACGACAGAAACAGCAGAACGGTCATTTAGCGCCCTTAGACGTCTAAAGCCATACCTCCGATCAACAATGGGACATAAGCGATTGAACAGCTTGGCTGTTCTTCATGCTCACCGAGATGTTTTGGATGAACTGGATATCCGACCAGTCATCAACGACTTCATATTCAGTAATCCTGTCAGACGGTCAACATTTGCACCTTTCTAAGGACACTCTAGCCCTAGTAATGGCATTTAGAACAATATTAAAAATCTTTATAAAATAGAGAATTAAATACATTCATGACGTTAAATTTTCAGTTTCGAAATATTAGTACTACTTTAGTACTGTATTACTATAGTACTGTATTAGTTATTTTCAAATACTTAAATATTTTTGGGGTGTAAGACCACTATTTACGTACTTTTTGACTGAAAGTATTAGGCATACTGCATTAACTTTATTAACTGTATTAAAGCATTAACTTTTGAGATATTGTTTTTATTTAATGAACCCTGAGCCTCGTTCCAAGTAAGCTTAAATTAGCTATTTCACTTATTAATGGAAGTGCTATTACTGTGCGAGAGCATTATTTATGTTTTATTCTTTTAATGATAGATTTGGACTTATTTAAATAAAATTTCAGCATTTTCAGAGCTATATATTCAATCTTCTGTAATAGTCTATAAGCATGATTATTACTGTAAATTAAATTAGCTTTTTACGAGAATACCATGCATGTTTATGTTTTGTTTCTTTTTTCAAAGCCAAAAAATGTATCAGGTTTGTCCAGTTTCCCAGAGTATAGAGTTATTGAGAGTCCAGTTCTCGGGGTTCTAATGTTGATCACATGACTCTAAAATGCTTAAACAAACTTTGAAACTCACTATTTTTCATCTAAAATTTAGAAAATTTGCTGGGGCAAGACCCCCAGTATGCCGCCCCCTCCCCCCCAAATATTTTTTGTAAGTCGGCGTCCATGGCTGCAATACATCTATCTACTGCATCCAACATGTGCTTGGTGCGATTTAACTCTGTGGAACGAGCAGACCAGCCCAATTAGCCGGCATGTTCGACAATTCTGGATGTAACCTCATATGGCGACGGGTAGGAACACGTAATGCACCCAGAAACATTGTCAAACACAATCCTTTTGGTGGTCCAGGTGTTATAATGTGGGGAAACATAATGTTGTGTGTGTTCAAGTGTGTGTGAAATCTTATGGGACTTAACTGCTAAGGTCATCAGTCCCTAAGCTTACACACTACTTAACCTAAATTATCCTAAGGACAAATACACACACCCATGCCCGAGGGAGGACTCGAACCTCCGCCGGGACCAGCTGCACAGTCCCTGACTGCAGCGCCAAGACCGCTCGGCTAATCCCGCGCGGCCATAATGTTGCGTGGGCATCTGATCCCCAAAGATTTGGACATATGACACTTATCCGTAAACGTTATTGTGACACTTTTCTCTTTTACCATATGTGTTTCTTCAGGGGTGCATTTGGCGCTGACTACATTTTTATCGATGACAGTGCATTACCACACTGAACAGTGGAGGTGGAAGAGCTCTTGGAATGAGAGAATGTTCGACAAATGAACTGGCCTGCTCATACTCCCGACTGACATCACATTGAGCACATGTGGGGTGTATTGGAGAGACATACTGCGGCATGTATACATGCACCAACTACCACCCAGAAGTTGTTAAATGTGCTGGTAGAGGAACGGAATGCCCTCTCAAAATGGAGCATATTAAAGGGCACGCATTGCCATTCATAGTGATCACACACTCTATTAAGAATTATGTCCTGTCTTTTGTAATGTCTAGGGAACCATCATTAACCGCAGTGACTGCAGTGTATTTTTATCTTTGAATAAAAGATTAATTTCTGTTCACCTGATTGTGTATGTCTTTCAGTTGCTTTCTTTGCTATACAGCAGCAGTTATTTCTATGTGTGGTCCAAGTTTCATCAAGCTGTGATACTTGGCAATGACACATTATAAAAAAGTTACTTTTGAGCTTAAGTTTTACATACTAGTGTATTTACTGTCCCTCTTCAAATCATGCAAACGCAACACTACATCTCTCTTACGATTTAGCAATGATCCAGAAGCATCTTGTCATCAACTGCATCAGACTGAATTATAAGCCCTCCAAGCCCATTGATCATTGGCGCATTGTTCAAGCAATAGCACTATGTTTGCTCAAATATTACATTCGGAATGGTTGGCATCATAACAAGAACTCAATCTCATATTCAGTGGTTCAATGACACTCTCCACAACGCAACACTGTTTCTCCCAAAAATAATTTAATTTTGTTACACACATTGAACAAACAAATTAGTGTCCTTATTCCTGCAGCTTTATAATCTTATACTTTACGTCTTTAGAGGACACTGGAGAATGGTCAAAAGAACTAGTGCACCCACATAGCATCTTGTAGACGGGGGGGCGGGGGGGGGGGGGGGGGGGCAAACAAACTGAACTGACGATTTCGCACTGCCGCATTTGAACTTTTCAATTGCACATGATCACATGGTAACTGACATCATCTTCAAGAGATTTTGCTGGGCCCTTTCGGAATACAAGTTGGGAAACATCGCCACTTTCAGTAAGTATCCTTTTGTTAACCCAAGACTTCTACAAGTACCACTAACACTATCAGTCCAGAAGCTTCTGTTTTCGGTAGCGAAAGATTGTTTCATGTCAATGGTTCAGACAATGGTTTTCAGCTATCATCCGTGGAATTTCAGAGATTATATCTGAAAATCAGAAAACCTACACTGTCTAACTGCAAAGGTGAGAAGATCGATACAAGCAAAAAATCTCTATTATTATTCCTTAGATGGGGGGACTGGGGAAGCAGAACCACCCTCAGTAATCGCACAACCCCAGTTTTATAAGTAATTGTTGGCAGTATGAGTACACATACCAGTGCTGAGCTCCTATGGCCTACCACGAACAAATTCCTGTCGTTGGCATCCGTGTTTCTTGACAGGTGTTTAGTTTGAAAGGAATGGTCGGTTTCAATGTTTTTGAGCCGGTATTTTGTTGAAATAAATGACTCTATGTGCTATTCTTGTCTTGGGGCCTTTGTCCCACTCCAACGCGGGGTCAGCTTTGTTATTACACATTTGGCAGTGTTAGTTGCAGAGGGTGGCCGGATGCCCTTCCCGACGCCACCCCGAACCCCCCGGGGTGGAATTAGTGTACCCCAGCTGTCTGCATCTAGTGTAAGTCATGAAATAGTGCGAACATTTTCAAATGTCTGTGAATCGTGTAACTGAGGCGGACCTTGGGGACCAGCCCGGTATGCACCTAGCGGGATGTGGAAAACCGTCTAAAAACCACATCTAGGCTGACCAGCATACCGGCCCTCATTGTTAATCTGCCGGGCGGATTCGATCCAGGACCGGTGCACCTACCCGAGTTCAGGAAGCAGCGCATTAGCGCTCTCGGCTACCCCGGCGGGTCAAATGTCTCTATGTGCTATTTGTCCTTTTAATTAATCATGTTAACTTTTTACGTAATCTATAGCTTTTTAGCTATGATTTCGAGCCTCTAAACCAATTGTTTGAAGAGCGCTTATGCTTTAAATTGACATTGTTAGCAATATTGTACAACTGGGCCTACGACGCCATGGTGGGGTGTAAGGAAAGTGTTTTAACATGACCGAAACTTGTTCTAATTTTTAGATGGTTCATGCAAAAAAGTTACAGAAAAGCTTAATGAAGCACTGCGTCAGCTTTCAGAGAGCAGATCTGTCAAAAGTGTTTCAAATCAATTTGGCATTCCCAGGATGACTCTGCAAGACCAACTTGTAAATAATTACGGGAGTAGCCCTTCTAAGAAATAAATATAGTGTTTAACAAAGAACAAGAAAAACAGTTAGATGCAAGAGTTCTTAATCTAGCTAATGTCTTTAATGGACTAGTGTTGATTGAATTTAGGGGAGCAGCACACCATCTTTCAGAGAAGCTTAAAATTAAGCACAATTTTAACAGAGAAATGGAATTGGCAAATGAAAACTGGGGAACAGCATTCTGCAAAAGCAACACTATTACCTTGAGAAAGCTGTCACAGACAAGTATTGGACGAATAGTAGGGTTCAACATGGACAGAGCTAATGTAACTTCTGTGATTGGCCAGTTTAAGTTTCCAGTTAATTTACAATGTGGATGAGACAGGTATCTCAACTGTTCAAAAACTTGTACAGGTTCCAGATTCGAAGGGCCAAAAACAAGTTTGGGGTGCAATAAGTTGGGAGAGAAAGAAACATAACTGTGATTTGATGCATCACATTCTCACGTTCAATCGATGATAATCTATTCCAGGAAGAGTATGACACCTCTTCTGGGGTCCTAGTCTGTATCTTTCCGCCATTTTGCCGAACGGTTCGGTACGCGAATGCATTGAATGGTCTTGTTTTGGAAGGAGAGCCCCTAAGCACATCGGAAGCGATGCCAAAAGGTTCCAGCTAAACGAAACGCTGTTTTCAATTCTCCTTGTGCCAACCAATCAAAAGCAATCTGCCTTAGATTCGCGCATGCGCACTGCAGCACCACGAACCCGAAAAGGCTAGCAGCCGACACAGGCACGCTATTCTTCATAGTACCAAGAAGCGTGGTTATAGTACGTAAAGCTGTTCAAATTACGCTGACCACGAACTTCTATGAACGCACGATAACGATAGAATATTGACTGTGTTCTGGAAACTGTCATAAATGTCATTTTATTCTCATTCACATCGACGTCTTGTTTTGGATTTTACGTTTCGGAATATGAGTTAGGAATGGTGTGAAGTACCTCATTGTACAAATACATGTATAGAAACAACCTAAAAATTCGTTTTTTGTTTTTGTTTTCCGTCGTTCCTTAGTTGCTTCAAAGTTCAGGGAGGTACATTCCCCTATGCAACTAATTGAAAGCAGTTTGTTTAAATAAAAGAAGCGAAACGTTTATGACAATAAATAAACTGCCCTCAATTAATTGCATACACGGAACACATCTCCACGAACCCGAAAAATTGTTTAAGAGAGTGCCAAATAATTAGAATATGTATAGAATGTGGCTGTAACTCGCTCCTAGAGATCCCAATGATGAAGCAGCATACTTCCCTGCATGACACATCTACTATTTTGTTCATAAAAACAAAATTTTAAAAAACGCTTTTTCGAGAGCGTGTGGCGAGTGCAGCTCTAGAAGTTTTTGTAGTTTATTACATGCATCTGATATCAAAATGTTTCATATGTGGTAGTACAGTCTAAAAATAATGTGACAGGAATATTTCATCTCTGTCTACTGTTGTTCCGGATTCGATCGCAGATAGATACGTACTCGTGGCAAGCTAAAGTATAAAGACGATTGGTGCTAGTTTCATTTGCAGTAATTTAAGTTATGCTCTTGGATTCCTGTGTGACCACACACTCGGAAATCGGTACGTATTCTAACAAGAAAAAGTATAAATGTCACCATCAGTTGTTTCATGCATAACAATTTCATCTTTCATTTCTTAAACAAATGGAAGTCACGAAATCGAAGATACTCATTACTTAGAAAGCGCCCTCTTACACGTAAACAACAACCAATATATCCGAAAAATGCCTAACTTTGCGATTAATGCAGTCTCAGAATGTGTTACAAACACGAGTGGTATGCGAACCTACGATCTTTGACATGGCAGTTCGTTGCGTTACCCACTGTGCTACCATAACTCGCTTACCTGCAGTGCTTTAATCCACATAATTCCATTCCCTACTTTCGTTGAAACTGAATGAAACCTTCCAGGACAATCTGGACAAAATTTTGCAAAAGCTTTGAACAAAATTTCACCTGTTCCGAAGACTGTAAAACAGCAAATGGAAAGAAACTTCTTTTGTAAAGGACATTTGATGGTACTCACAGGAATGCCAATGAAAAGACTCCTTAAAGATGCCAAGATGAAGGAGAAAGTTGTAATAAAAAATATTGAAAGGGGAAAAAATGAACAAGAAGAAAATAAAAGAATTAAAACAAAACAAATGCAAAAAGAAAAAAAAGACATGCACACACCTAATCAGTTCTCAATCTCCACCATCTGATGGTTATCCTAATGGAGATTTGTATGATGGTAAGAAATATATCTTCAATATTCTTGATGACAATATTGAAATATGCCTAGTTTTTGCAGACTTAGGACTGAGTGAAATCTCTCTCTCTCTCTTTCTTTTCTTAGCACTCCTCAGTCTTCTGACTGGTTTGACATGGACCATCACGAGTTCCTCTCCTGTGTCAACCTTTTCATCTCAGAGCATTTCTTGCAACCTAAAATTTCAGTTATTTGCTGGATGTATTCCAATCTCTGTCTTCCCGTCTGTCTTCCCCTGCTGTTCTTACTCTCTACAGTTACCTCTAGTAGCATGGGAGTTATTCCCTGAGATCTTAGCAGATGTCCTTCCATCCTGTCCCTTCTTCTTGCCAGTGTTTTCCATACATTCCTTTCCTCACCAATACTGCAGAGAACTTCCACATTTCTTAACTTATCAGTCCACCTAATTTTCAACATCCTTCTGTAGCACCACATTTCAGATGCTTTGATTCTCTTCCGTTCCAGTTTTCCCATAGTCCATGTTTCACTACCACACAATTCTGCACTCCAAATGTACATTGTCAGAAACTTCTTCCACCATTTGAGGCCAATGTTTTATTCTATTAGACTTCCCTTGCCCAGGCATCCCCTTTTTGCCAGTGCTAGTCTGCTTTTTATGTCCTCCTTGTTCCATCTGTCATGGGTTACTTTGCTGGCCAGCTGGCAGAATTCCTTGACTTCATCTACTTTGTGATCCCCAATTCTGATGTAAAGTTTCTCGTTGTTCTCATTACTTTCTTCTTTCTTTGATTTATTCTCGGTCCATATTTTGTACCTATTAGAGTGTTCATTCCATTCAACAGCTCCCATAATTCTTCTTTGCTTTCACTGAGAATAGCAGTGTCATCAGTCAATCTTATTATTGATATTCTTTTACCTTGAATTTTAACCCCACACTTTAAGCTTTTTCTCTCATTGCTTCTTCGATTATAGTTTGAACACTACAGGTGAAAAGACTGTCTTACAAACTTTTTAATCTGAGCACTTTGTTCTTTATCTCTCACTCTTATGGTTCCCTTTTGGTTCCTGTACATATTATATATTAAACACCTTATCCCTACAGCTTACCCAACTTTTCTCAGAATTTCAAACATCTTGCACCATTTTACATAGTCAAATGCTTTTTTTCAGATCGACAGATCCTATGAACATGTCTTGATTTTTCTTCAGTCTCACTTCCATTATCAACTGCAGTCAGAGCCACCTCTGTGGAGCCTTTGTCATTCCTAAATACAAACTTGTCGTCATATAATAGATCCTAAATTCTCTTTTTCATTCTTTTGTATATTATTCTTGTCAGCAACTTGGATGCATGAGTTCTTAAACTGATTGTGCGATAATTCTTGCACTTGTCAGCTCTTGCTATCTTTAGAACTGTGTGGATAATGTTTTTCTGAAAGTCTAGTGGTATATCGCCAATCACATACATTCTACATACGAATGTAAATAGTTGCTTTGTTGCCATTTCTCCCAGTGATTGTAGAAATTCCAATGAAATGTTATCTATCCCTTCTGCCTTCTGTGATATTATGTCATCCAAAGCAGTTTTAAATTCTGATTGTAATAGAGAATCCCGTCTCGTTTCTTCTTCTATCGCGTCATCAGACAAGTCCCCCCCCCCCCCCCCCCCCCCCCGTTTTTCAAAAGCAATCAGTGTACTCTTTTCATCTGTCCACACTCTTCTTCGCATTTAACAATGGAATTCCTATTGCACTTTTAATGTTACCGCCCTTACTTTCAATTTCATTGAAGGTTGTTTTGACTTTTCTATATGCTGAGTCAGTCCTCCTTTTTCGATTTCTTCACATTTTTCATGCCGCCATTTCACCTTAGTTTCGCTGCATTGCTTATCTGGTTCATTGCTAAGTGACTTGTACCTGTGTATTTTTTAATTTCCCTGAACAGTTTTGTACTTCCTTCTTTCATTGATCAGCTGAAGTATTTCTTCTGTTACCCATGGTTCCCTTGCAGTTACCTTTCTTATACCTATATTCCTCATTTCAACATCTGTGATTGCCCTTTTTTAGAGATGTCCATTCCTCTTCAGCTGAACAGCCAGTGGCGCTAATGATTATTGCAATATGTATAACCTCAGAGATCTTCAAGCCTCTCTCTTCACTTTTTGTATTCCCATACCCCACTACATTGCACATTGTTCCCTCCTGGACTAGTGTTTTAAACTTCATCCTACTTCTCATCATTACTTCTTTTTGTGAATAATGTGAGATTTTGTGAGGAAAGACTTCATATGCTCGTAAATGAGTGCAAGGGTATTGTCTGGTGTGGTGTTGGTGTTTTGGGTTTTCCTGCATTTATCAACAAGTGTGATTCCCTTAAGCAGCAATTCACAGATTCGAAACACGTGCAAATTCGTCACTGCACGTACATTCAGGAAAGCTGTCTTGCAAACCAGTTTCCTTTCACTTCCAAGCATTACACTGTAAAGAAACATTGCATCCCTACAGTTTTCACAACATTCTGGAACAGATTTTCAAGGACGCCTCTACTGTACTTCCTTTGCTTCCATAAGGCACTGTAGATGTAAGTCCTGGGCATCTTTGGTAGGAAGATAAAGAAATTTTGCCAAAATATTATTAAGCCAAATTACATCACTGGAGTTCATAACATTTCATTCTGCATCTGAAAGAAAATTAATAATATGAGATTAGTACTGCTGGTAATATTGATATTCATATCTATACAGTTTCCTAGTTGTTTCAAGAAAGATTGATATTTACCTGCAAGATTCTCTAACTGCTTGATATTTACCTGCAAGATTCTCTGACTGCTTTCCATGGAACATAATCTCCTGTGTAATTTCAAAAAACGCAGTCCTTTGGTACAAGCTGTCTTTACCTTATTTCTATCACAATCTGAACTACTCTTCTTCCTTTTTGGAGTCTCAGTAATACAATCAACAGCCACTCAATGAACGTTAACAGTGACTGTTAGTGCCACAACACAGGAAGTGGATAATTTTATCAACAATGTAGTGTTGGAGGAAAACAGATTCTGCGTGGGAATGAGCAGCATTGTTGAAATGAAATAAGTCAGTTACTTATTTCGTTTCAACAACAAACAGCATAAAGTGCACCACCTTTTCCACCATTTGTAGGGGCACGACACATTTCATTTCAACAGCAAATGATAGGCTATACTCTTAAATGTACTATGCAGTCAAAAAACTGAAATTGAAAATTTTGACTTATTTGGTTTCAACAATTTGCAATTTATTTGTTTTTGCAACACTGGATATGGTGTATATGAAATGATTACATTTGTGGTTCAATAGGACATGAGGTTCTTAGCTAGCAAGTACCAAGTTATATTAGTAGGTGGTGTAGCCTCCATGGGCAGCAATGCAGGTTCTGACTCTGGCATTTAGGCAATTATGCAGATGGCAAATACTGTCCTAGGAAATGTTATGCCACACTTGCTCAACCTGTTCACATAATTCTGTAACAGTTGTTGGTTGATGAGTCACATAAGTCACTTTTCGTCCCATCATATCCCACGCATGCTCGATTGGAGGCAAATCCAGAGATCATGCTGTCCAGGGAAATTGTTGCACATCTTGCAGAGCACTGTGCTATTGAAACAACACATCATCTTTCTTACAAAAGTGAACGAGAGTTGTAGTTTATCACACCCCAGACCATAAGGCCTGGTACATGGCCAGTGTGTCTTGGATGAATGCACTTCACGAGACGCACTCACCAGGTCTATGTTGTATATGCAAATGACCATCACTTGTGTGCAGTTACAATCTGCTTTCATCGCTGAAGACCATAGCACATCATTCCATCTTCCAAGTGATCCTCTGACGGCATCAGCCGCATCATGCATGTTGTTGCTCTGGTGTGAGTGGAAGATGGGCTAGAGATGTGCATGCCCATAGTCCCACTGCTAACAACCAGTTTGCAATAGTTCGTGTTAACACGTCAGGGCTCACAAACCCTCTTATCTGTGCTGTGGTTTCTGGACAATCTTCCACTACTGCCGTTACAATACGATGATCCTAGTGGGTGTCAGTGCTGTGTGGACCTCCAGAACTTCATCTACAGGGGTGAGAATATTCACATGACTACTGATACTAGCATTGTTGCACAACTGACACAGCACATCCAATTGTGTGGCAGTTCTCCAAAAGGCCATCCCACCACTTGGAAGGTCATAATTTTCCCCCTTTCAAACACATTCAATAGGCTGTAGGAAGCACCGTGACATAGTTGCCTGCTTGCTTCACATGTCTGCACCAACTGAGTCGTTTGGCTGTGAGCATTCCTTAATAAAGGACAGACACTGATGGTGTACTGGTAACTATGCCACTATGCTATCTGTTGGCTGACGACGTTAAAACCATTATCAGTACATCTAGCATCCCAAAAATTGCGTATACTGTCTTTGGATCAAAGTCGATGTCAACTTTCCAAGTGTACTGTTTTTTTTTTTTTTTTTTTTTTTTCTCCAGTAGTTTGTATTTGTGATTTTACCAACTGCCTGAATCAAGTCAAAGCTATATTCAGGTTTTACATTGACAAGTATCATTAAGCCTTTTTACTGTCACCTAAAAAAGGATAACTGTAATTTATATCATTTATAATATCTATTAACTAATACTCTTTCAGTGTGTACCTTTTTCTTTACTTTCTGAGGTATGCCTGGTATCCAGGGCAATGCTACCACTGTGTATACTTTTACAATATATTTTTTAACTACAAATCTTAGAAAGATGTATGGCTAAAAATTTTATAAAAATCTAGTATTAGTTGGTGAAGCTAAGAATTGATCTGTAAGAAGATGGCACACTTTCAATAAGGTAAGAAAATCAATTTTCCCCTAACGTGGCATCATTACCCCAGTCTCCCCTACTTATCGTACTATGCCTACTGGAGACAAGTCCTCTGCAGAATTATTGCATGATCATCCTCATCGCACTTTAATGCATGTACTACATCCTCAGAATGCTACTTTAGAGGTAAATGTCACAAACTGATAAAGTCTTTTATTGATTAACTTTGATTTTCTGAATACATTGCTCCTGCTGTAGATTTCCTTTTTTCGAAGATGCTGCCCAAAAATTACTCCATTGTCAATGCCAATGTCCAGTTGCATGGGTTATTACATTTCTGGTTTTGGAAGCTATAACATTTGCTCCCAAACCTTAGACTGCAATTGAGAAAGGAAATGTTAGCTGAAGTATGACATAACAGGAGGGGTTAGGTGCAAAGACATTTTCATTTACTAACATTTCCTTGAGATAAGTAATGCAGATTTTTATTGACAATTATAGCAGCAATCCTCAAGAGTAAGCTGCCATACCCAATATTCAGTTTCATTTCATTATCTATATCCTTTGGCGACTTTAGTATTATGCATTGTAGATGAAGCACTTCGTACATTTTCGGCTCACACTACAAAGTGCACTGAGTGACATATTTCGGGCTGAATGTAGTAGTTGAGTTGAGAGAGTGGAGTGAGCATGCCGCTGTAGAGTGGCAGCGTTATATGGTTGCAGGCAGACAGCCACACATTTAAGGTCTTTCTTGGGCACCATGAATTCAATTATTTTAATTAATTGGATTAGTAGTTTATTTCATGCATGAGTGTGATTCATATAAAGTATTTTATGTACCAGGTGGTTTTAATTAAAGTGCAGCTACTCACAGAGGTCCTGTGGATTAAAATTATTGAATTGCAGTGAAACTTGGTAGATATTTGTTGCTTTAATGTGGAACTGCCTTATGATGAAAAACAGATCAGTTCCAATTTTGGCCTTCAGGAGAAAATCTGGCACTGGGAATGCAAGGAAGACTTATAGAAATGATTCCATGTGTAATGGATTCGGAACAGGAGGTCAAACAACTGAGACAGGCATAGTGTTGATTTTATTATTAACCACTGCTTACACTGTTTGTTCAATATGAGCACTGGAGACTTCAGCAAGATGCTGCATTCATAAAATGAATTGATCAATGCCTGCAACTGCTCATATGGAATCTGAGCAATTTGCTCTTGTGTAATGGTCTTCAGATCAGGTAGAGATTGAACTTGTCCCTGGTAAACGCATTCTTTTAGATATCCCAAGAACCAAACGTCACATGGATTCAGATCTGGTGATGATGTAGGTCATGCATCTGGAAACCTCTGGAGATGAAATGAAATGCCGTGTGGCTGAGGCATTTGTCGGATAGACCAATCGCCTGGTGCAAGTCTTTTTAGTTGATTACAGTTCGGTGACTTGTGTGTCGATGAGGATGAGATGATGATGATGAAGACAACATAAAACCCAGTCCTCGAACAGAGAAAGTCTCTGATCCAGCTGGGAATCGAACCTGGGTCCCTCACACAGAATTCTGCTGCGCTGACCACTCAGCTATGGAGGTAAACTCCTCCACAGATTTTGGAAGTTTGCATTAAGCAGATCTTTCACTGGACGAATTACATGAGGTGTTGCCCCATCTTGCATCTGAGGTTTTGCTCTTTCAAAGCAGAAATCACATGCTGTGCAAGGAGGTCTCGATGACATGCACGCATCACGCTACAACTGACCTTTCTGGGTGTATTCTCCTCAAAGAAGAAAAGAATGAGAATAAAGGTACTTGAGAGTCCACTTCACACAGTCACTTATGGCGAGTGCAATGGCTCTTCATGAATAACACAGTTTAAAAGTACATCAAATTTGGCAGTTCTGTGTGTTCACTGCACCCTGCAGTGTAAAATGTGGCTCGTTGGTCGA
Organism: Schistocerca piceifrons; assembly: GCF_021461385.2. Taxonomy (NCBI): domain Eukaryota; kingdom Metazoa; phylum Arthropoda; class Insecta; order Orthoptera; family Acrididae; genus Schistocerca; species Schistocerca piceifrons. Next base: position 150,424,457 of record NC_060138.1, on the reverse strand, counting down.
TAGATATTGCCTGGTCACATGTCATCAACTTCAATCCAGGTCAGAAACTGAAGAGCAAAATTCAGAATGTTGATCATGGGGTTTCAGTTGCTGATATGGGTACCAGTGTAAAATAGACCAAACAACTTTCCATACTGTTGAGCATGGGACTGACGTTTCTTGTGGCTGCACAAGCACTAGAACTACCTCAGCCACATGCTGTATGATCAGGTACAGCAACAGCAAATCATCAGTAACTATCACCTGGATACTAACTTCCACCAGGATAGGACACCTACCTCTTCCGAGTCCCACCTCAAGCTCATCCATGTTTTCAAATTTCATTATCATCTTCTTTAAACTATTTAATGTAATCAGGCCTCTCCTCAGACCTTTCAGTAGCCTATAATCTCTTTCTCCTTGATAGCCAGACTGTTATGGATTGTCAAACAACAGCGATTACATCATACTGTCATGCAAACAGTGTAGAGTGTCATTATTCCACCAGGTGGCCACAACTGGGACTAATTTGTTTTCCTGTATAACTTTGGTACTGTATTAACACATTAGCACATCTACCAAGTTTTGCTGGCATATGATAATTATAGCTCACTATGGACTTCCATGAGTAGCTGCAATCTATTTATAACCAACCAACACATCGTATACAGGGGGTTTCAAAAAGGATTTTACAACTTCAAAAATTCATATAAATTAACTCGTATTACCTACAGAGGTGATTGTAGTGTTAACTTTTAGGGAAATATATCACGTTTTGTCACACATAGTTTGCTAGTGTGGAATCGCATTGTATGGAGCGCTAGCAGCAGTTGCGTTACAGATGGCTGCCTTCACTGGACCACAGTGTGCTAGCTGTGTGATTTGCTTTGAAGAATCAGAGTCATCGACAACAGTTCAGCGTCATTTCCATACAAAGTATGCTAAAGACCCTCCCAGTAGGCCTAGAGTTTATGAGTGGCATAAATGTTTTATAGAAACAGGGTGCTCAGTAAGACATGGGAAATCATCAGGTTGTCCAAGCACATCTGATGACGTCATTGAGCGAGTGAGATAACGTTTTGTCAACAACCGTATGAAATCACCCCTGTGTGCATCTCGTGAACTGCAAATCCCACATACAACTGTTGGGTGTGAGATGAGGAACCATTTGCATTTGAAACCATGCAGATTGACGGTCGTACAGGCAAAGATAAAATTGCTCACAAGAACTTCTGTGTTGATATGTTAAATTCGATTACATGAGGATGAACACTTCTTGGACAAAATTATCTTTTCTGATGAGTTGACTTTTCAAGGTGGCAAGGGGTAAGGTGGCAAGTGGCAAGATTAACACATATAACTGTGGGATTTGGGGCAGTGAAAATCCACATCAAACACTGAAAAATGTTTGTGATAGCCCTGAACTGAATGTTTTTTGTGTGTTGAGCAAGAACAATGTGTACAGCCCCCCTTCTTTTTCCATGATAGAACTATCAACAGGATAGTGTTTCTGGATATGTTATAACAACTTTTGGTACCACAGATCAATGAGGATGACCAAGAATGAAATGTTTACTTCAAGCAAGATGGTGCATCACCCTACTAACTGGCTGACATCCAGGATTTTCTCAGTGACTGATTTCGAGGTCAATGGATTGGTTGTGATCTGCCAATTGCATGGTCCCCACGTTCTCCATACCTGACACCACTCAATTTTTTTTTATGGGGATTCATCAAGGATATCGTATTTGTACCTACTGTGCCAGCTTCTCTACCCAAATTTAGAGCAAGAATTTATGCCACCACTGAGCAAGTTACACCTGCAATGCTACAGTGAGTTTGGAGAGAAACTGACTTCTGATGGAATGTGTGCAGGATAACCAACAAAAGCCACATACAACATCTTTAGTTTAAGGGGAAAAATATTGATGTGTTTCCCAACAAAATAACACAAATCCCATGCCTATGCCTTCTTTCAATACATTAATATGATTTTTTAAAGTTGTAAAGCCCTTTTTGAAACACCCTGTACGTTAAGAACTGTGTTACATCTGATATTGTAGTATAGCATTCACTGGTATTTTACAGACTTTACAGCTTTGTCTGCTACATTGTATGTATATTAAAAAAAGCTGTTAGCATTCTCTGTGGAATCTAGATTTTCATTCTGTAGCATTGATAGCCTTAGACCACTTACATCAATAAACAGGAAGCCATGACCTAAATATGCTGCTTCTGTGCAAGGACATTTATAGAAGAAACCAGGTGGGTGGACAATCAGAAAATGTGTGTTCCACTTTGATGTGGCAGAATACAACTATGCCCCTTGCATGTACAAATGTGGAAGGTGCACATTATCCGTAATAATACAAAGGAGGAAATACACAGGATGCAGGTTGCACTGAACATTGACTCTTGTTTCAGAACAGTACTCCCTGTCGTATTGTACCACCACAGGGTCACCCAAAGGTGCAAAGCCCATGGAAGTCAACATCTGACTGCCTGTACCGCAGTCATCTACTCAGCAGCCATCGCAGCTGCTGCCGCAGCATTCAGCTCTCCCATCAGTGACACCCTGCAGGGAGACTGAGTTACTGGCATCACTGTCAGCATCATCATCATCTGCAGCAGCAGCAGCATCAATGTTGCAGTCTCCTGCGATTGTGAGTGTGTATCCTATTTCCAGTTCTTCGGTAACTGTTTCTGAAAATTCAGAAGGCAAATGTCACAACTTGGGTTGGACAGCACCTGTAACAAAGCATGTGGATCCCTTACAGCTATTATGTTTCTCTTCCCCACAAAATTAGTAATAATTTTTTTCCAAATTGTGGTATCTTAAATATGCTCATCTATATGCCATGTGAAAAGTACCTAAAATCTTGAATATTAACCCACAGCAAAATCAACTTAATTTTACTGTCTATTATATATCGTTGGTTATCGGGAGTAACTGAGCCAGCTAGTTTGCCTGAAGACATTAGTAATTTCAAATTTCTTCATCATCGTTCATATATAAATATATACTTGATAACTGACTTCCTCAAGAAGTAAGTGAAAAAGGCATATATGTAACTATAGCATTATACAGCTACTGTCAGAAATATGTTAGCATCTTATGCACTCATTTACTTTCGGAGTAATTAACATCCTTGATTTAAAAAATTGTTACTGAAATTGAGTGCCACATTTAGGCAAACTAGCCAGCATTATTCAATGTAAATTATTTCTTTTCAGCAGAAGCTCTTACTCGAACAAATATTCTTCCATTATTCACTTACTCAGAAATGTAAATTTGTAATTGTAATTTTTGAAAGTTTAGCAAACAACAATAGCTAAAGTCAGGTGTAATTATTCTAAATACACTACTGGCCATTAAAATTACTAGACCAAGAAGAAATGCAGATGATAAACGGGTATTCATTGGACAAATATATTATACTAGAACTGACATGTGATTACATTTTCATGCAATTTGGTTGCATAGATCCTGAGAAATTCGTACCCAGAACCACCACCTCTGGCTGTAATAATGGCCTTGATACGCCTGGGCATTGAGTCAAACAGAGCTTGGATGGCGTGTACAGGTACAGCTGCCCATGCAGCTTCAACATGATACCACAGTTCATCAACAGTAGTGACTGGCGTATTGTGACGAGCCAGTTGCTCGGCCACCATTGACCAGACATTTTCAATTGGTGAGAGATCTGGAGAATGTGCTGGCCAGGGCAGCAGTCAAACATTTTCTGTATCCAGAAAGGCCCGTACAGGACCTGCAACATGCGGTTGTGCATTATCCTGCTGAAATGTGGGGTTTTGCAGGGATCGAATGAAGGATAGAGCCACGGGCCGTAACACATCTGAAATGTAATGTTCATTGTTCAAAGTGCCGTCAATGCACAGAAGAGGTGACCGAGACGTGTAACCAATAGCACCCCATACCATCACACCGGGTGATACATCAGTGTGGCGATGACGAATACACGCTTCCAATGTGCGTTCACCGCAATGTTGCCAAACACGGATGCAACCATCATGCTGCTGTAAACAGAAACTGCATTCATCCGAAAAAATGACGTTTTGCCATTCATGCACCCAGGTTCGTCATTGAGTACACCATCGCAGGCGCTCCTGTCTGTGATGCAGCATCAAGGGCAACCGCAGTCATGGTCTCCGAAGCTTAAAGTCCATGCTGCTGCAAACGTTGTCGAACTGTTTGCGCAGATGGTTGTTCTCTTGCAAACATCCCCATCTGTTGACTCAGGGATCGAGACGTGGCTCCACAATCCATTACAGCTGTGCGGATAAGATGCCTGTCATCTTGACTGCTAGTGATACGAGGCCGTTGGGATCCAGCATGGCATTCCATATTACCCTCCTGAATGCACCGACTCCATATTCTGGTAACAGTCATTGGATCTCGACCGATGCGAGCAGCAATGTCGCGATACGATAAACCGCAATCGCGATAGGCTACAATCCGACCTTTATCAAAGTCGGAAGCGTGATAGTATGCATTTCTCCTCCTTACACGAGGCATCACCACAACGATATGCCGCAATCACAGTGTAGCCACTTTTATTGTTTCGAGGTGATCAGTCTTAAGTGTTATGCTGCCATCCTCTCATCTTATGGAACTTGTTATCAACTGCCATGTTACATTATATGAATTCAAAGGCATTCCACATATATACATACATGGCAGCATAGTGCTATGTGGTAAGCTTGGGAGAGTCATGTTCACCACCAATATGTATGGGTAGTACAAGGATTTCACCACCTGTGTGCATTTTATGAACTGGGTTTTCATTAAGATTTGTATACATGTAGAGTGCCTTTTATGCTTTGATTTCATGTAATGTAGCATATCAGTTTTATAACATGTTCCCTTCAAATTAATGATATGAATATAATAGAGGGAAACATTCCACGTGGGAAAAATATATCTAAAAAGAAAGATGATGAAACTTACCAAACAAAAGCGCTGGCAGGTCGATAGACACACAAACAAACACAAACATACACACAAAATTCTAGCTTTCGCAACCAATGGTTGCCTCGTCAGGAAAGAGGGAAGGAGAAGGAAAGACAAAAGGATATGGGTTTTAAGGGAGAGGGTAAGGAGTCATTCCAATCCCGGGAGCGGAAAGACTTACCTTAGGGGGAAAAAAGGACAGGTATACACTCGCACACACACACATATCCATCCACACATACACAGACACAAGCTGTCTGCTTGTGTCTGTGTATGTGTGGATGGATATGTGTGTGTGTGTGTGCGAGTGTATACCTGTCCTTTTTTCCCCCTAAGGTAAGTCTTTCCGCTCCCGGGATTGGAATGACTCCTTACCCTCTCCCTTAAAACCCATATCCTTTTGTCTTTCCTTCTCCTTCCCTCTTTCCTGACGAGGCAACCATTGGTTGCGAAAGCTAGAATTTTGTGTGTATGTTTGTGTTTGTTTGTGTGTCTATCGACCTGCCAGCGCTTTTGTTTGGTAAGTTTCATCATCTTTCTTTTTATAACATGTTCCATAAGATTAGATGATGGCAGCATAAGACTGTAGAAATTTCGTCTTGGAACAATAAACATGTCTACACTGTGAGTGTGGTGTACAAAATGTGTTCTTCATTTCCAAGCATACAGAGTGCCCCACAACACAGCAGGTGCACTTTACTATACAGGGTGTATCAAAAAGAATCATCTGATTTTTGCAGTTGTATATTTCTGAAACTAATAAATTTCATACCTTTTCATTGGTGTTCAATATGCTCTTCTTGAGAGCAAGGCATATGTCAATGTGGTATTTAAAGCGTCCCCACACTGCAGCAAGCATGTCCTCCATAGCTGCTGTTATGCGATGTCTCAGTTCACTAATTTTTGTTGGTAACAGAGGCACATAAACAGTGTCTTTTATAAACGGCCACAAGAAATAATAACATACAGTCAGATCTGGTGGCGTTAGAGGCCAGTAATGTAAGGCTGAATTATTTGATCCAGTGCAGCTGATCCATCTTCAGTAATCCTTTCATTTAAAAATTCCCGCACTTCTGGATGCCAGTGCGGCAGTGCCCCATCCTGGCAGTAAATGAAGATATTCAAATCAGTCTCCAACTGTGGGAAAAGAAATTTCTCAAGCATATCGAGATATATGCTTCCTGTAACAGTGTTACTGGCAAAGAAAAATGGACCATACACCTTTTTTGTGAAACTGCACAAATCACATTAAATTTTGAAGACTCTCTCTCATGTTGTACAACTTCATGTGGTTGTTCCATACCCCATATTCTAACACTGGGACAGTTCACCTTTCCATTTAAATGGAATGTTGTCTCGTCACTAAACACTAAGTGTGGAAGAAAACTGTCATCCTCCGTCTTGCCAAGAACAAAATTACAGAACTCCAAATGTTGCTGTTTGTCACCTTCACGAAGAGCTTGCTGTAGCTGAATTTTGTATGGTAGCATGTGTAAATGTCAATGCAACAGATGCCAGATGGACATTGGTGGCATGTTGAGCTGTCGAGCAGCACAGTAAATGGATTTCTGTGGAGTCCTTGTAAAACTATCGTGGATGCATTCGAAGTCTGTGTCAGACATTCATGGATGGCCCAGCTATTTGCCTTTACACAGATAATCTGTTTCTCGGAATTGTTCATGCCATCGTCTAATGCACTAGTATGAAAGTCACACAGAACAGTTATTACTGACCCGCACTGTGCAAAACATAGAACATAAAACGCTTTCTGTTGTCCTGACATGAACTGAAATGGGCACACACTGCTGCTACCTCGCAGGAAGCATGTAAAACTCAAGAGTTTGCTCTTTCCAACAGTACGTTGTTCATTCAAATATCTCAAATAACATAATAGTTATGATTTTTTAAAATCAGATGATTCTTTTTGATACACCCTGTATAAGACACATGCTGGAAGCCAATTTAGTCTATCTGTGGAAGATTATGAAATGAGCAAGATCTATATAAAAAAATAAAGGATATGTATCACAGAAGATTTAGTATAAGCCACAAGTAAGAAAGTCTTTCAGAATTTATCACAAGTTCATGTCCAGGAGTTTACTTAATAATCCAGTGACTGTTTGAAATGATTAACTGGACATTGACTGTGTAATTATTATTATTATTATTATTATGAACTGTGCCAAATTTCAATAATGCTCACTGTGAAAATAGGGTGAGATTGTGAACTGTTGTTTCACACAGTGCACACTGTTTTCATATTGGTTTAACTGTCAGATTTCAAGGCCAGTTATCTGAGGACTTTAATCAATGACTGTGTTTATTACATGTTTGCCACACATGAACTTTTGTGAATAAATAAATATGCCAGTGTTAGTTTACTGCACTAGAACAATCACATTATAGAACACCAGTTGAGTGATATGTAACTAGCAGTTACCTGTGCATAAATTATAATAGAGGAGACTCTATCTGCCCATAAACATTAGTTCATTCAGCAATCAAAGTGCAATTGAAGTGATTGAACTGCGAATTTCTGGTGTGGACAACATGAATGCTACATAGTATATTGTCCCTGTCACCAACTTTTCAGCCAGAATCGATGAAGACACAGCTACTGAGGGCATATTTGTACATCAATGGTTATGCAACAAACCATCTGCCGTAGTCACCCATCTACCTCCATCACTTTCACCACAGAACATGCCTTTCCTCGCATTATTGCCCCTGTCTCTTGGCACAAGCACACAAGTGGCACTACACATTCATATTCAGATAGAGGTTGCAGGTGATGGACACACTCTCAACAGAGAAAATTATATCCCTCTGTGCCTCTTTATAAGTCAGTACGCACACAGATTCAGGAGAATACAGGCTGAACCTTGTAAGCCTGCCATTGATGCCTCTGCCACAATCATCAGTTACTAGAAGCAACTACTCACAACCCAGGACAGTATTTAGTGTGACAAAATGTCGTAAATCCAACGGAAGATGTAATTTTTTTTTCTTTGCTAGCCTTGGCTGCATGTAAGTATGTCTTTGTCTTTCCACTACAAATGTCTACTTTGTAACTGCTGTGTACAACTGCAGACATAACACAACTGAAAATTACAACCTTCTCCCTAAAGGCTTCATAAACAATTGCAACTTTCAAAACAATACTGACAGTGTGTGAATCTAATGTTCAGAAACTGGGTTCTTGATACTACTACATATTTCACACTGCTTCATAGCAATTTTTAATTACAGCAAATGTGTAATATTCACTGACTTATACTAAATATATTTCTTTTCCGATGACTTTGACTTCTAAATTTGCCATAACTGTCCCTGAAGAACAATCAATGTAATGCTGGTAATTAACAAATGAAGACAATGGTAGTCAAACATACATGAAAATACAATACACACAATTATCTCAGGCTAACAGCTGCATCAGGCAGTCAAAAATCCAAGAGCTTTCAATAAAGTTTTCCTTAACCATGCCAAGTGATGACTGTCGCCATTCGACAATGACTAAGGAATAAGCAGTCAAAACCTCATGGATCTTAAACCAATTCATGTGGCTGGAAGCCTAAAAGGATTTCATCACTACATACCACCATGAAATCATGTATTCTTAGACCACAATATGCAAATAAATAAATATAACTTTTGAATTAGTTTCATTTGGATTATCACCTAGCATAGCCCTGTTAAGCAGTTTTGTCATGGACAGTGTAATTGGTAAGCAAGTTATTAGAGACATGAATCAATATGAGTTACCTTTACTGCTGGGTCATTGCAACCTCCTTGCCTCATGGCTCACATCCCTGCAATAGACCTAGAAGCAAAGATCTGTACCATGCATCCTTCCACCATCACCCATTCCAGTCTGATGACAGGAATCACCTATCCCATCAAAGGCAGGGCTACCTGTGAATGCAGTAATGTGACCTATAAACTAAGCTGCAACCACTGTGGGGCCTTCTACATGAGAGTGGCAATCAACAAGATATCTGTTCACATGAATGTATGACTGGCCACTGACAAACTGTGGGCAAGAGACAGTTGGACCACCCAGTTGCTGAACACACTGCCCAACACAATGTGTTTCACTTAATGGCTGCTTCATCCTGGTGTGTGTGTTTTCTACTTTAGAAGATGTCCTTTTGGCTGGATTCTCAAATGTACAGAGTCTTTTTGTTGTGCCTCTCTGTAACTTAACATCTTCTCTACACAGTGTTGTTCAGAGTTGAACATTATAGAAGAGAAGACATTTCAACTACAGATTTACTGTCTAGAGTGTTGTCATATAATTGGATGGCTTGCTATCTACATTCTTATTCCCCAAAACAATTTAAGCCGTGCGGCGGAGAGTATTTTGTGTACCACTGTAACATACTCTCTTTCCTGTAGCAGTCGAGGAAAAAATAGCATTCTTTTCAAGTTGCAAATAAGTTAGATACATACTATGTATGATGGAATCTTATCAGGGTCATAAAGGTATTTTGTGAATACCCATCAATAAAATCTTGGTGAAGCTCAAAAATAATTATGTCACTATGGGCCAAATAACCATCACAGATTACTACTGTAAATCAGTTCCCCTTGGAAAATAGCCCAGAAAGTAAACAAAACTGGTGCAGTCAGTGAAGCAGTGTTAGAATTTCCCATGAATTATTAAGAGTAGCATATAAATGGAGAGATACTGCATAAAGAGCCTTCCAATAGCATAGTTATTGGGAAATATGACGAAACAGACTGATATGTGTCTTTTTTTTTCATTTCACATTTTAGATACCATCTTGAAATTAAGCCACCAGGAATTCTTCATCACAACAAACAAAAAGCAACAGGTAGACAGAATGTGCAGTTGCTTTTCACTCTTATAAAATCCATCTGACAGTATCATGTAAACTATCTTTGAATTGCTCTTGAAAACAGGGATGCTAAGAATGGCTCAACATAAAATATGATACCGACACTAAACAATCTAGACACAGAGCTTGAGGCTGACATTGTAAACTGTTTACTTTATTGAACAAGAGTTACAGCAAGAATATAGGAAGTAGCAAATATTATCGCACTCTCACAGCTAAATATCAAAAAAATATGCATCGGCACCATAGGCTGATAGTGGTTGGGTGGGCAAAAGGAAACAGGAAAACAAAGATGAGAGGGGTGTGTTCTGAAGATTGATGAAATTCATGGAAGGTGTGAAACTTCGAAGCAAGCAACAAATAGACACTTTGTTTTTCACAAATTTATTAACTGTTGTGTATGTGAAACTGTAACCTTACTAGCTGACTCCTTAACTTGTATCCATGTTTTTACCCCCTTTCATTTATTGTTTACTTAATTTCTTTCAATTCTTCTTGTAAACGAATTAGACAGGGCAACCAATTTTAAATATTGTCATCTAATGAGCATGTCCAATTGAGACACTATTTGAGTGAAAAGTAGCACCTCCAGGGTCAGGGAAGCTGACAAACAGCCATGTGAGCATTGTGCTGACCCCAAGCCCTCAGCACTGCATCTGTATACAGAGATGCCTTTGGAAGAGGATGTCACACAAACTGGCTAGCAATGAACAAAGAGCTGGTCTGTTCTAAATAATGAGCACGTATGAGGGGCGTTCAATACGTAACGCAACATATTTTTTTCTGAAAGCAGGTTGGTTTCATTCTGGATTCCAATACAACATATTATTCCCCAATCTTTTGGCTACAAAACCCTATTTTTCAACATATTCTCTTTTCAATGTGATGGCCTTACTGCACTTTACTGGGAGGGTCTGTATGTCCACATGGTACCACTCTACTGGTTGATGACAAACCCACTGTCTTGCAGCATCAATAACCTCCCCATCATTCTCATATTGATTCCCAATGAATGCATCCTGCATTGGGCCAAACAAATGAAAGTTGGAAGGTGGGTGATATGTGCTGTAGGTTGGATGAGGAAGAAGAGTTCAATAGTTTTGTGAGCTCCTCTCAGGTGCACAGACTTGTGTGAGGCCTTGCATTGCCATGTAGACAGAGAAGCTTATTTGCTTTTTAATGGCAATGAACATACTGAACTTGTTTCTTTTATTTCCTGAGAGTAGCACAATGCACATCAGAGTTGATCATTTCACCACAAGAGAGAGTTGATCATTTCGCCACGAGAGGGGACATCAAACAGAATAACCTCTTGACAGAAGAAGACTATCACCGTGACTTTACTGGCTGACGATACAGTTTTGGACTTTTTCTTTGGAGGAGAGGTGGTTCTACTCAATGGATTGCAGTTTTCTTTGCGGTTTGAAGTGATGAGGCCATGTTTCATCCACTGTGATGATGTTAAAAAAAATTGTCACAATCAGCCCTGTAACACACAAGCAATTCCACACAGATGGCCTTTTGTTGCTCTTTATGGTATTCTGTAAAGCAGTGAGGAACCCAGTGGGAACACACCACTGAGTACCCCAACAGGTGGACGAGTGTGTCGACACTACCAACAGAGACATCCAGTTGTGTAGCAAGGTGTTGATTGTGATTGGTTGATCACCGTCAACAAGAGCCCGTACATGTTCCAACATTACGAGTCATAGCCAGCGAGCAGAAGATGGGACGGGTTCGTGTGACCTTGTTGTGATGACAGATGACTCACCCAACAACTCTCTGTCCGTTTGTTCACTGCCAGGCATCTGTAGACATTATGCAAACACCTATGAGTATCAGCCATGCTTTGGTTTTCTGACAAAAGAAACTCAGTGACAGCTCTGTGCTTGGAACTCACGTATGTTATGAATGCCAATTTCAAGGCTACGTATAGTGCTGCCACTTATCAGAATTTCATGAAACTATAGGGGCTAAAGTGGTGATACTCCATAAAGCCCACAACAAATTTCACATTTTTCCATCAAAAATTGGCATTACTTGTTGAAACCCCCTTGTATTACATGAGCAAAATATTATCAAATGATCTTTCACCAAATCTAAAGAAATTCTGATCATATGTAAAGGCCGACAGTGGTACCAAACTTTGTGTCCCGTCACTTGAGAGGCAGTAGCAAAACAAAGGCTGAAAAGTTTAACTCTGTTTTCAAATGTTTTTTTACAAAGAAAAACCCAAGAGAATCGCCCCAATTTAATCATCATACCACTGAAAATATGAGTGAAATAAGTGTTAGTGTCAGTCATGCTGATAAACAGCTGAACTCATTAAAACTGAACAAAGCTTCCAGACCTGATGGAATCCCTATCAGATTCCGTACTGAATTTGCAGCTGTGTTAGCCCCTCTGTTAACTAATTTATCGTGTAGATCCTTCGAACAAAAAACTGTGTCCAGGAGTTGGATGAAAGCACAGGTCACATCTGTTTACAAGAACAGTAGTAGAAGTGATCCACAAAGCTACCATCCAATATCCTTGACACTGGTTTGTTGTAGAATTAAGAACATATTTTGAGCTCAAATGTAATGATATATTAAGAACAAAATTACCCCATCCATGCCAATCAGCATGGATTCCGAAAACATCAATCATATGAAGCCCAACTCACACTTTTCTCATCTGACATACTGATAGCTTTAGTTCAATGCCACCAGGTAGATGCAGTATTTCTTGATTTCCAAAAAACATTTGACTCAGTACCACACCTACACATATTAGTATGATCTTATGGGGGATCAACCAAAATTTGTGACTCAACTGAGAATTTTTTAATAGAGAGGATGCAGCATGTTATCTTAGATGGAGAGTCATTGTCATACATACACCGCTGTCCAAAATTAGAGCAACAAACAGAAGTTTTGCAAGGTTGCACTTACTTTGCCACAAAACAGTATAAACAAGTGATAGTAAAGTAGAAACAATTGAAAGAATAAGAAATGCAACATGCAAAACGATAGACAAAAATGTTCTTCATTTTTTCAAACTTAACGAATTCGCATACACATTCAGACAACTGGTTAATGTGCTCAGTTTGGGGTGTTGTACATCCTCTGGTACCAATACAGGCCTGATAACAATAGGGCATGCTGTGAATGATGTCGTCAGTCTCATGTTGAGGCAATAACACCAATTGTTTCTGCAGAGCTGCTCATCAAGTCTTGGAGAGTGGTTGCTGGATGCTGATGTGATGCAAGCCATCTCCCTAGTGCATACCAGACAGACTCTATGGGATTTAAATAAAAAAAGCTAGCAGGCCACACAATGCATGCAGTACCTTCCATTTCCAAGAAAACATCCATCATCCATGCTCTATGAAGTAAAGCATTACCATCCATCAATATGATGTCTGGGCCCACAGCACCTCGCAACAACCACAGATGAGGTCCCATGATCTCGTCACGATACCTGACAGCAGTTAAACTTTGCCGAGTCACCCATAACATTTCATGAATAGGGGTTTGAGTGGTAAACATAACCCCTGCCCACACCATTAGGGATCCTCCTCAATATCGGTCACTTTCCACAATGTTTGGGTCCTGAAATCATGTTCCACATCCCCTCCAAATACAAATCCATTGAGAACTACCCTCCAGGCTAAATCAGGACTGATCTGTGAAAACAGCATTGGCCCAATGTTAGACCGTCCAAGTGGCATGTTGATGACCCCACTCCAGACGTTTCCTCTGCGAAGACGCATCAGAGATAGACACACAGGTCTCCAACAATAAAGGCCACTGTGACTGTGAACATGGGACTACCCGGCAAACACTACCTCGTTTCATAGGTGCCCTGATGTCATCATTGGCATGGTTGTCCATTGACTGGAATGCCATCTTCCACACAGAATACGATAGTATGGACATCTGGTTTGTATGACTATATCATGTTCCTTTAATTTTGGACACCTGTGTAGAAGTAACTTCAGGTGTGTCCCTTGCACACAATATTAATAGCAATTTCAGACTTTTTGAACATGATGCAATTATCTATAATGAAGTGCTATCTGAAAGGAACTGCATAAATGTTCAATCAGATCTTATAAGATTTCAAAGTGATGCAGAGATTGGCAACTTGTTTCAAATGTTCAGAAATGTAGAATTGTGCTCTTTACAAAATGAGTGACAGTTGAAATTGGCCAACTCCTACAAGTACCTGGGCATAATACACAGTAGAGATATTAAATAGAATGATCATATAGGCTCAGTCATATGTGAAACATGTGGTATATCTCAGTTTTTTGGTAATTTACTGGGGAAATACAATCAGTCTACAATGGAGATTGCTTACAAATCACTCATGTGATCTGTTCTAGAGTACTGCTCAATCCATTACATATGGAAATATTTCCATATGTTTCTCTTGCATTTAAACTGCTACATTTTGCACCTGGTGATCAAAGTTGGAACTAACTTTTTTTCCAGTGTAAATTGATTCTGTATTAACCACATTAGAATATCTATCAACTTTCAGTGCCATACAAAAATTACAGCCCTACTGGACCACTGTGAGTAGCTGCACTTTAATTATAACCACCTGGTATTTGTCCTAATACATTTAACTGAGAAACAACTAACAGAAAACAATTAGAACCAAAAATGAATACATACATGACAATAAGCTCAACACAATGTTGCAGTTGTATACAATCTGTAGCATAAAGAACAAAGTTATGTGAAGACTTAAAATATGTTTAAACTTAACAAGAGTTCAAAACATGGTTATGCTTTCTCATCCACCTTACTTTTAATTTATGTCTCATAAACATAACTAAAAAAATCTGTGAAATGATGGTTTTTAAAAAATATATCTATTCACACTCTTGTTCATGGAGAATCACGTCACACTGTCTCATATGAAGATGCAAGCTATATTACATTAAAACTAGTCAAAATGGGATAAAGTAATGAAACTCAGAAGAACAGTATATTTAAAAGTTGGTGGAAACAATGCAGATGTACAACTAAAAAACACTACTACTAAAGGCTGTACATCCTTTGGATGCTAGACATCAGAACATGGACAGAAAAACTATAGTGCTGATTAGTACCAATAGTGCAGTGAATTGGTTACTGAAAAACGGAGGTGGTGGTGGGAAATAGGGGTGGAGGTGGGGGGAGGCACGACACGGTCATCACTGGAAATGGAATCCCTTAGAGAAACATTACACCAGTTTAAATGCAAACCCAAATTTTATAAAAGCAATTACAGTGGTAGGAACTTGTTATGACAATGGAGAGAACAGGAAATTTTTCTGACAATGGAGAGATAACAGGAACTTTTTATGACAATTGAGAGAGAACATAGTGATGGAACAACTGACTGCTTTTAACAACTGACTGATCAGTCAATTGCCTTTCTGGTCAGTAATTTTTTTTTAATGAAAAAACCAAATGAAACCAATCTTTATGGCTAATTCAGCAATATGAACATTTTCCCACTTATCCTCTGGGTTTGAGAGGTTTCACGTAATGCGAGACAGCTGACTGACAGAAGTCTCTGACTCAGATCTGTTATGAGACTGTTTTCCTCAGTCTCCGAGTTAGAGTGACTACATTCTTCTTCGGTCGTTTTGATTGTACATAAACTGCAACTAGGGTTGCCAAATTTTTGAGACAAATAATGCATCTTATTTCAAGGACAAGAGGGTAAGACATATATATCTAAAAATATAAATCTGTTTGGGAAAATGTCATTTCGTGTGCTTCACATTAATCCTTTATTCACCAATGTTCCTCTCAAGAAACATCAAAATGTCACACTGTTTTCTGCAACGTTTGAAATTTTGGCCTTGATCAGTGCTAGAAAGCAACACATAAGCTCTCATATACAGCAATATGCTGTAGTCTCTGGTGAAACTAACATAGTGTACATCTCTAGCATGCATCTTCCAACATTATGTAACCAACACTTTCATTCAATTTTGTGGCTCTGTTCTTTACTGTGCAACAAAAACTGCTTATAAACAGAAAGAGGAAGTCTTGAAGGTGAGCTGTTATACAAATGTGTTAGCGAATTCTTGCCGGGGACATTGCAAACAGACTTATATTTCCTGGGAAGAGAAAGCATGGTTTTGAGTGTTGGATGGACAACAAGACAAGAAGGAGAAGTAAACAGCAGCTCCTGTGCCAGTGTATGCCCTCAGGGACATAAAATGTGGAAAATATGGAATTGTTCTGTGCTTTGTAGCAAAACAGAATTCTTTTAAAACATTTCACATCCAATAGTGTAAAATACATTCAGTTTTTACAACCACAGGAGCAACATTGTTTTACTTTTATTGTAGCACCCACACGCTTTTTGTGGACAATGATACTTACAGGTTGTTGTTGTTGTGTTCTTCAGTCCTGAGACTGGTTTGATGCAGTTCCCCATGTTACTCTATCCTGTGCAAGCTTCTTCATCTCCCAGTACCTTCCTGCAACCTACATCCTTCTGAATCTGTTTAGTGTATTCATCTCTTGCATACTATATTTTGAAACATTGCACATAAAATTGATCATATTACCATAGATATCTAATTAGAGTAACTTAATAGTTTTTCTTCACAATATTTCTGTGTGTTCCAAATGAAGGGTTACAGAATACTTAGCAGACCATTACTGGATGTTGTAGAAGCTGTAAAAGTGAACAATTGTGCTTAGAACCATTTCAAATGAGCACGTTATCCCTACCCCCTCCTCCCCCAGCGATTTATGTGCTTGCTGTGCAAGACAGAGCACAGCCAGCCTCCTTTTGTTGGGAGAGCAGGCAAACTCAGAAGGTAATGAGAGCCTGCTGCTATAAAAATAGCGCATGGCTGCAGCCAGTGAACAATATGTGCAACCTCTCCACTGCTTCTACTACCCTGGGTTGCAGCACAGGTGACATTAAGATGTCACTCCCAGCAGTTCGGAGGGGTGTGAACATTGTGTCAGACTGTTTACAGTAATGGCTATATACAGACTAAACTAGAAATTGAAATACCAATAAATGAATGTGAATAGTATAAGGGCCGCAGTCAAATGAAAGCAAGATAGACTATATAACAAACATAGTGTGGATGTTGGTGATGCAGTTAGGGTGTGTGTGTGTGTGTGTGTGTGTGTGTGTGTGTGTGTGTGTGTGTGTGTGTGTGTGTGTGTGTGTGTGTGTGTGTGTGTGTGTGTGTACAGAAGTGCCCTCTATTGGGAATCAGGAAAAAAATGAGCACACTTTCACCAAAGTGCCATTCATCTGTTAGATGTGTTTGACAGGTCCTGTATGTGTTCGACTCCACTATGAAAACAGGGAAAGAGGAACAGCGAGGTGCAATGCAATTTTTGACTGTGTAAGGAGTGTCAGAACAATCTGCTAGGACAACTCATCATGTCATTATCCCCTCCTGTCGCTGCTGTCAGAAATGACCAATGGAAAATGACATTTGGCTCAAGTTGGGCATCGGTCATGGTACCACTCATGCCATCATGACAGAGTATGTGAAGTTCCGAAAAATCTATGCTCAGTGGGTTACGCACAGCATGAAGGAGGAGCAGAAGTTGAACAGAATGTTGTCATCTCTAGCACCTGGAACTGTATCACAATGAAGAATATTGTTTCCTGCCCCATACTCTCACAGGAAGTGAAACGTAGTGCCAGTCCCCAACAATCAGTCTTTTCTTCTCATCCCATTCAGTAAGTCACCCCTGACCCGGATTTCTTTTCTGAACTATATCCCTTTCCCTAAAACTCTCCAGTCCTTCCCTTTTTGTCTCCCTTCCCCTTCAACTCTTCTGCCAGGAGGAGGCACTACTGGCTCCAGAAGCTTGTAAAAGTTAAACCTTTTTGTGTGTGTGTTCTCCTGCCACTGTTTTTTATCTATCCATTTACATGACATTGTCAATAACTGATTATTTTTTGTTGTTATATTAAAACATTATGTTCATAATGTCTAAGTTAATGAATATTGTTATAGAAACCATGTTACATTCAAAGCACATTTGATGGAATTGGACCAGACAAGAGTTGTTTTACAAGTTATTGTACTGGCAACAGTATGTCAAAAGCAACAGAAATCTTTCTTCTTTAAATTGTCTTCTCTCATAAGTTTCACATAAGAATACGCTGTAATTTACTCAGTTTGGTGTTAGAACTAATAAAATTTTGATGGGATAATGTAATGATGTGGGAAATTTGTTTTATATTTGTTTTCAGGGGAAATGTTGTACTCATATGCAATTTAGGAGGGGTGTAATCATAACTAGGTCATTAATGTGTCTGTTGGGATCAACCCATAGTAGCTGGATCCCAATTATTTTCAAACAGTTCCCAAATTTTGGAACATCTCGTGGTCACCTGCTCATTAAGCAGTGTCCTACAAGACATCTGATGGCAAAAGATTTCAAGCTCATGCAACAGGTCCGTACATCTATTCTTGCATGGATGAGGACAAAACTGGTGCACTATATTCACTTTCAAGAAGGTGGGCAGTGAAGTTAGAGTTTCCTAGCGCATTTTTTTCCAATCTAATGCGGCATATTCACTAAGCCTGGTTTCCAGCCATCTGTCAGTTTGTCCCACATAACAAGCATCGTAGTCAGGACATTCCAATCTGTTGATGCTTGAGCTATGGAAAAAGATTTCTTTTTTTCAATACCATTTATCTTTTTTATTCCACCCAAGTTTTGTGAAGTAGAAAATATCGCATTTAGTTTTTGTTTTCTAAAAATTGATGTCACCCTGTCACTTATTTTGTCACAGTACAGTAAACAAATGTACTTATTGTTGCCATCAACTACATTGAAACTATTTTATTTCTTCCTTTGGTTCACAATATTTTTATTCATGTTGTCAATGTAATTGTGCAGGATATATATTAGCAATATATTTTATTGTAGTCAGCTCAGTTTCGTGGCCTGTACTTGAAAATCGAATTTTTAACAGATTTACAGTGATATTACAGTATGCTTTTTACTGCAGACTGGAGTGATTTGAGGTGTACAGCTTGATACAGGCAGTACAAATGCTTTTTCTGTAAATCACAAATGCACATTTGTCAGTTAAAATAAAGATGTTGAAATTTAAAAAAGTTAATTGATCTATTTGACTCCATCTCACATGTGAATTCGATTTTACCATGTGGGTCACTGAACTTGTTGACAATTGTTTTACACCTTTGTCATTGCCTCTAATTAATAGCAAAGCACCATCAACATATCTGAAATAGTACAAGGTGCTTTTTTCCCAACATTTGAGGCTTCAATGAAACAAATTGGTTACACATGTATCATTCAAAGTATTTTCCATCATTGGCCACTACTTTCTCCCTTATTTCGGGCAGTGTACGAATCCCGTGTCAAAACAATTGTTCATGTTTTGAAGCAATACACAAATTGATCCAATATGTGACTTCTTCATGAGATCGGAAGACTTGGTCAGCCAGGCCATGCGCCACTGATCTAAACAGGTGATAGTCAGAGGGAACAATGTCTGGAGAATATGGCGGGTAGGGTAGGACTTCCCATTTTAATGTCCCCAAGTACATTTTGACGTCTTTTGCAACATAGGATTGAGTGGTGTCGTGCTGCAAAATCACTTTATTGTGCCTCTCACTGTATTGTCTTTTAATGCTCTGCTCAAACGCATTTGTGTTCCATAATGAGCAACTATGATTGTTTCACTTGGTTTTAACATCTCATAGTATATGAAGCCGAGCTGGTCCCACTAAATGCAGAGCATGACCTTGGAGCCGTGAATATTCGGTTTGGCCATCAACGTGGAAGCATGCCCAGGACATCCCCATGTTTTTTTGCATTTAGGGTTATTGTAATGAACCCATTTTTCATCCCCAGTCACAATGCGATGCAGAAATCCCTTGCATTTTTGCCTCTGAAGCAACTGTTCACAAACACACAAACGCCATTCAACGTCTCTTGGTTTCAGCTCACACAGGACCCAAGTTCCTTGTTTCTGAATCATGCCCGTAGCCTTTTCAAATGGCTTGCTGCCTCACTCGCACTAGTCATGCCAATTCTTCTTGAGTTTGATGCGAGTCTTCACTCAGCAATGTCTTCAATTCTGCATCTTCTTGAAGCGTTGAAACCACTCACGACACGTTCTTTCACTAATACCCAGCTAGCACTCAAGCTTATTTCAAGGTGGATATTGAGTTTAGGTTCAGTTGAAAATTCAAGATTGAAAAATCAACCTGTTACACAGTTTACATCAAGCTGTAAAAATTTAACTTGAATTAAAATAATTTTCCCAAGCTTGAAATAAACTGTAATTTCCCTGGAAGGCTGTACAGCAGATGCGCATGCAGCATAGCTTCCATAGATGACCACGGGAAGCGCCACAAGCGTTTATAAGCCTTGCACTGACTCTGCTCGGTTTACGGCCATTTTACCTTTGTGACACGCGTTAATGACTGTTGACCGTTGTGAAGTTTGTTTTATACTGGAAAATAGTTCGGTAAGTGTGTGGCGTCTCGTGCCTTACTGCTACACCAGGTCTGAAGAGGATATATAGTGTATTACAGGTATGTTGGTGCATTTTTCTCTAGTGGTACATTAATATTACAAATGTTAAATACTATTACGTAACACAAAGAAATATCATATTCTTTTACGTAGAAAAATTGAGACTGGATGAAAGTGAAATGGATTACCAGCTAAGAATACATATTACAAGTTGTTCAGCAAAAAGAGATCATTTTAAACTAGCTCTCTAGTACGTGGCACCAATAAATTAAAACTTAATGTTATTTTTAAAATCTCGCCTTTTTATATATATCGCCCTATTACATTTGTTTACTTGTAAGTACTCGCGTGTGTCACACCGTGAATGAATAATCGTGAAGTGCTTTAAGTTTCTTTGTGAATACAAATAGTAATGACATGGTGAATGGGGAAAAGTACATAAAGAACCAGTCACTACATAGGTGTCAGTCTTTTATATTTACGTAGCTTTGACTGCTCTTCAATTGCGGTAATATGAAATTTCTTCCCGTTAGTATGACACTCTTGCACAAAGTAAACATGCTCGAAAAATTCACGTCAGAGAAGTCTTAAAGTTGGGGCAACAGTAAAATCAGAGTTGCAGTCTGTTATTACACCATCAGTCTTGAGAGATTTTGTTGAAGCTGTTAATTCTTTCTGTGGTGATGGACACAAAATTTCTTGTGACTCATGCTTGGCAAAAGTTAAGCATATTCATAATAAGCGTAACATTACTTTTCATATTTAGGTTGATCAGTTTCAGCTTTTTACATTTGTTATGTTTAGGTGTGGCTAACGTTTTCTTTTACCTGTTACAGGATGATTATACCAGCAGAAGTCAGCGAAATTTGATCCTGCTCTGGTCTGTGTGCTGGGGCCGAAGAGGCATCAGAATAATTAAATTTTGAAATAAAACAATTTTAAACACTTTGAAAATAAAAAATTTTAAACATAAATGTCTTGATAATTTTTTCATACCATTTCCATTCTGATATTTATTTAATTAATTAGGTTCAATAAATTCAGATCAATAATTACATAGCTTAAAACAAGCTGTAAATACCAGGCTGTATTCCACGTGTGTAGCTACAGCTGGAGCCAAACTTGATAAGTCAAGCTTGAAATATAGCTTGAACTCTGCCAACTTTGATGTTTGTTTCAAGCTTGAATCCAACTAACAGGCCTGAATATTCCAGCTTTGATCAAGCTTATATACTTGAACTTTACATCTGGAAACAAGTTTGAAACCGGCTTACTGTGCTATTTGGGTAGCGTCCTTACCATACATACTTGAGAGCATTTAATGAGACTCAGCCGCTGTTTCCTTCATATTGTAACAAAACAGTAACATCTCCCGCAAATGACGAGAACTAGGCTCGTAAACTGACATTTTCTATCAAGAACAACTTTATGATGCAGAAATAAATTTACTTATGTTCGAATGAGTTTATGTTGACCGAGGTCCAAGCTAACTGCCCGATGTCTGTGATCTGTTTCTTTCGACCGCTACTTACCATCATCGCCACCTATCGGCAAATGGCGGAAACAAAGTTGTGCACCTTGTATATTGATCTGTTTGATCCATATGGCTTGTCCTGAAAATATTTCACGGTTCAAAACAAATTATACAATAATGAAATCAGTGAGTACATAATGCTGCTTGCATTAATTTTTGAGTATAGTTACTTTCTATTCAATGGTGATATATTTTTTACAATAATATGGTTTAAGTATGGGTAGCTCGATTTTATCAACCATTTTGTTTTCTTTTCACAACGTTCTAGGCATGACAAGTAGACTAATATAATACTTCACATACACTGATGACACTTTGCTGTTAATAAGAGGTAATGACAAAGATGTTAAAACAATTGTCAGTAAGTTCAATGGTCTACACATTAAAATCAGATTCACAAGTGAAAGGAAGGTAAACAGATAAATTAACTTATTCACTTTTAATTTACTATTTTAAATGGGAAACATACATCTGGAATTTACTGAAAACCATCTGTCACAACTGCATCACAAATTACATCTAAAACCACCCCATTCAGCACAATAAAGCATACTTTAACTTTGCATCAATTGTTGTTGTTGTTGTCTTCAGTCCTGAGACTGGTTTGATGCAGCTCTCCACGTTACTCGATCCTGTCCAAGCTTCTTCATCTCCCAGTACCTACTGCCACCTACATCCTTCTGAATCTGCTTAGTGTATTCATCTCTTGGTCTCCCTCTACGATTTTTACCCTCCAATGCTAAATTTGTGATTCCTTGATGTCTCAGAACATGTCCTACAACCGGTCCCTTCTTCTTCTCAAGTTGTGCCACAAACTCCTCTTCTCCCCAATTCTATTCAATACCTCCTCATTAGTTATGTGATCTACCCACCTAATCTTCAGCATTCTTC
This sequence comes from Schistocerca piceifrons, assembly GCF_021461385.2. Taxonomy (NCBI): domain Eukaryota; kingdom Metazoa; phylum Arthropoda; class Insecta; order Orthoptera; family Acrididae; genus Schistocerca; species Schistocerca piceifrons. Next base: position 150,401,729 of record NC_060138.1, on the reverse strand, counting down.
TGTAGCACCACATTTCAAAAGCTTCTATTCTCTTCTTGTCCAAACTATTTATTGTCCATGTTTCACTTCCATACATGGCTACACTCCATACAAATACTTTCAGAAACGACTTTCTGACACTTAAATCTATACTCAATGTTAACAAATTTCTCTTCTTCAGAAACGCTTTCCTTGTCATTGCCAGTCTACATTTTATATCCTCTCTACTTCAACCATCATCAGTTATTTTGCTCCCCAAATAGCAAAACTCCTTTACTACTTTAAGTGTCTCATTTCCTAATCTAATTCCCTCAGCATCACCCGACTTAATTCAACTACATTCCATTATCCTCGTTTTGCTTTTGTTGATGTTCATCTTATATCCTCGTTTCAAGATGCTATCCATTCCATTCAACTGCTCTTCCAAGTCCTTTGCTGTCTCTAACAGAATTACAATGTCATCTACGAACCTCAAAGTTTTTATTTCTCCTCCATGGATTTTAATACCTACTCCAAATTTTTCTTTTGTTTCCTTTACTGCTTGCTCAATATACAGATTGAATAACATCAGGGAGAGGCTACAACCCTGTCTCATTCCCTTCCCAACCACTGCTTCCCTTTCATGCCCCTCAACTCTTATAACTGCCATCTGGTTTCTGTACAAATTGTAAATAGCCTTTCGCTCCCGGTGTTTTAGCCCTGCCACCTTTAGAATTTGATAGTATTCCAGTCAACATTGCCAAAAGCTTTCTCTAAGTCTACAAATGCTAGAAATGTAGGTTTGCCTTTCCTTAATCTTTCTTCTAAGATAAGTCGTAGGGTCAGTATTGCCTCACATGTTCCAACATTTCTGCGGAATCCAAACTGATCTTCGCCGAGGTCGGCTTCTACCAGTTTTTCCATTCATCTGTAAAGAATTCGCGTTAGTATTTTGCAGCCGTGACATATTAAACTGATAGTTCGGTAATTTTCACATTTGTCAACACCTGCTTTCTTTGGGATTGGAATTATTATATTCTTCTTAAAGTCTGAGGGTATTTCGCCTGTTTCATGCATCTTGCTCACCAGATGGTAGAGTTTTGTCAGGACTGGCTCTCCCAAGGCCGTCAGTAGTTCCAATGGAATGTTGTCTACTCCCGGGGCCTTGTTTTGACTCATGTGTTTCAGTGCTCTGTCAAACTCTTCACGCAGTATCGTATCTCCCATTTCATCTTCATCTACATCCTCTTCCATTTCCATAATATTGTCCTCAAGTACATCGCCATTGTATAGACCCTCTATATACTCCTTCCATCTTTCTGCTTTCCCTTCTTTGCTTAGAACTGGGTTTCCATCTGAGCTCTTGATATTCATACAAGTGGCTCTCTTTTCTCCAAAGGTCTCTTTAATTTTCCTGTAGGCAGTATCTATCTTACCCCTAGTGAGATAAGCCTCTACATCCTTACATTTGTCCCCTAGCCATCCCTGCTTAGCCATTTTGCACTTCCTGTCGATCTCATTTTTGAGATGTTTGTATTCCTTTTTCCCTGCCTCATTTACTGCATTTTTATATTTTCTCCTTTCATCAATTAAATTCAATATTTCTTCTGTTACCCAAGGATTTCTACTAGCCCTCGTCATTTTACCTACTTGATCCCCTGCTGCCTTCACTACTTCATCCCTCAGAGCTACCCATTCTTCTTCTACTGTATTTCTTTCCCCCACCCTCAGAGCTACCCATTCTTCTTCTACTGTATTTCTTTCCCCCATTCCTGTCAATTGTTCCCTAATGCTCTCCCTGAAACTCTGTACAACCTCTGGTTTAGTCAGTTTATCCAGGTCCCATCCCATCTCCTTAAATTCCCACCTTTTTGCAGTTTCTTCAGTTTTAATCTACAGTTCATAACCAATAGATTGTGGTCAGAGTCCACATCTGCCACTGGAAATGTATTACAATTTAAAACCTGATTCCTAAAACTCTGTCTTACCATTATATAATCTATCTGATACCTTCTAGTATCTCCAGGATTCTTCCATATATACAACCTTCTTTTATGATTCTTGAACCAAGTGTTAGCTATGATTAAGTTATGCTCTGTGCAAAATTCTATCAGACGGCTTCCTCTTTCATTTGTCCCCCCCCAATCCATATTCACCCACTATGTTTCCTTCAGTCCCTTTTCCTACTCTCGAATTCCAGTCACCCATGACTATTAAATTTTCATCCCCCTTCACTACCCGAATAATTTCTTTTATCTCATCATATATTTCATCAATTTCTTCATCATCTGCAGGGCTAGTTGGCATATAAACTTGTACTACTGTAGTAGGCATGGGCTCTTTCAATTCTCCCCTCCCAATCCATATTCACCCACTATGTTTCCTTCAGTCCCTTTTACTACTCTCGAATTCCAGTCACCCATGACTATTAAATTTTCATCCCCCTTCACTACCTGAATAATTTCTTTTATCTCATCATATTTTCATCAATTTCTTCATCATCTGCAGAGCTAGTTGGCATATAAACTTGTACTACTGTAGTAGGCATGGGCTTCGTGTCTATCTTGACCACAATAATGCGTTCACTATGCTGTTGGTAGTAGCTTACCTGCACTCCTATTTTTTTTATTCATTATTAAACCTACTCCTGCATTACCCCTATTTGATTATGTATTTATGACCCTGTATTCACCTGACCAAAAGTCTTGTTCCTCCTGCCACCGAACTTCACTAATTCCCACTATATCAAACTTCAACCTTTCCATTTCCCTTTTTAAATTTTCTAGCCTACCTGCCCGATTAAGGGATCTGACATTCCACACTCCGATCCGTAGAACGCCAGTTTTCTTTCTCCTGATAACGACATCCTCCTGAGTAGTCCCCACCCGGAGATCCGAATGGGGGACTATTTTACCTCCGGAATATTTTACCCAAGAGGACGCCATCATCATTTAACCATACAGTAAAGCTGCATGCCCTCGGGAAAAATTACGGCTGCAGTTTCCCCTTGCTTTCAGCCGTTCGCAGTACCAGCACAGCAAGGCCGTTTTGGTTAGTGTTGCAAGGCCAGATCAGTCAATCATCCAGACTGTTGCCCCTGCAACTACTGAAAAGGCTGCTACCCCTCTTCAGGAACCACACGTTTGTCGGGCCTCTCAACAGATACCCCTCCGTTGTGGTTGCACCTACGGTACGGCTCTCTGTATCGCTGAGGCACGCAAGCCTCCCCACCAATGGCAAGGTCCATGGTTCATGGGGGTAGGTTGCATCAATCAGTTGTTAAAAATTTCCTCACAAGTACAAGGCATGAAGCTGAGCTGAATAAAGTAAAACATATTGCTAACGACCTGCATAATTACATCGGCAACATGCATAGCAAAAAATGAACTGAATGGCCTGACTGCGATGCTTGTTATGTGAGACAAACAGGTAGGTGGCAGGAAACCATGTTTAGTGAACATCTCACATTAGATCAGAAAAACCCAACTTTGTAGCCCATCTTCTTGAAAATACGCAGGATACGCTAGTTTTGTCATCACAGATGAGGAAGTGCCATTCATGCAAGAAGAGGAGAGGTATGGACCTGTTGGACGAGTCTGAAAGCTTTTGCCATCAGACATCATCTCACAGGACACTGCCTAACGAACAGGTGGCCACGAGAAATTCCAAAATCTGGGCACTGTTTAAAAATAATTGGGATTCGGCTACTATGGGCTGATCCCAATAGAAACATTAACAACCTAGTTACAATTGCACTCCTCCTATATTGCATACAAGTACAAAATTTCTGGAGACAAATGTAATGTATTTCCAACATTATTACAAGATGTAGTCAAAAGTTTATTAGTTTCAACACCAAACTGCTTAAATTACCATGTATTTTTATGTGAAACTTATGAGAGAGGATGTTTTAAAGCAGTAAAATTTCTGGTACAATGCTGCTGGTACAATAATTTTTAATATCACTCTTGTGTGGTGCAATTCCTTGAACTGTGGAACTGTGCTTTGCATGTAACATGGTTTTATTTTTTTAACTGAGGTATTTTGAACATGATGTTCAGTTGTAAAGTGTGCAGCAATAACCAATGTCACAGGATAATTCACACAATTATCACCATTTATATCTGTAAAAAATTAGTCACTGTTTTTAGTTGCAACCACCTGATTTTTTTTTATGTAACAAGCTTTTTATGAAATATAAAATAATAAATAAAATGATTAAACACATGAATTATAAAATGAAGGTAATACACCGTGGACATGCATCATACATGTAAAGAGGGCACTGTAGACTGGTATGATGTACACTGAAGCCAGCTGTATTGTAACAGTAAACAGCGGTCTTAGTAGAAACTCTGCCTTTGACATGTGACATGAATAGTCCGGTTGGGACTGTGTGCATGTTTCACTGTTTTTTAATGTTTTAACTTACACTTTTATGTTTTTATGACCGAGTCACATTTAAAGCTTACGTAAGTGTACACATGGAGTGTTAGGAAATTCCTGTTACAAACTTCTGGGACTTGTAGAGGGGACTGAGAAGATAATATTTTGAATTGGAACCCATGTATAGAAACAAACCATTTCCATGCTACAATGCTACATTCGAAAACATGCTGGTAATGCAACCACTTTTATAAGCAATTTATTAGGTGTGGTCCTACATCACTTGTTCTACGGTTCCACCCATTCATAACCAAAGAAACAAAAAGGAAACTTAATCAGTTTTCACAAACACTGTTGCTCTGTTGCTTACAGTATGGCTTCTTCCAATTCCGGTGTGCCGAGTCTCCTTGGAACACCACAGTCATGCCTGCTGACGATGAAGTTACCTCTTTCTTGAAGCCATTGCATAATTGTGGCAAAAGGGTATGTGATGGAATCGGATGTTGCGGAAAACAATCTTGATAAACGCAATGAGCAGCTCTTCCATTACTGTGAGCTTCGTCATACAGAAGAATTATGTCCATGTATTCTGCAAATGTGTACTCTATTATGTAGCTCTAACACTCACAGTCACACAAATGAAGCTCTAACCAGGTCAGATAAGTAGGACAGATGTCAAATGACATCAGCCGATCAGATGTAAGCACCCCCCCCCCCCTCCCCAACATAATTACATTGCTGTATACTTACCAAGCAAGCATGATTTCAAATGGCTGTAGCACAGAAACACTATGTTTCCAGACTTGGGTTCCAATTCAAAATATTGTCTACTCAGTTCCCTCTAGCAGTCCTAGAAGTTTGTAATGGGAATTTATGAACATTCTGTATAATAAGGCAAGCATGTTTTCTTACTGTAACTGGTTCTTAATATGTCCTTTAGTACCGAAGATGACCACACAGCGGCCAAATGTGAATATACAGTAAACATTATTTGTGACTGATTGATGTACCCTTTACTACTTGAAATAAATGCAGTTTATGGGCACAACTGCTTTCCCGTGGAATCAAACCTGACAATGTACAGAAATAATTAGATATTTACTTCTGTTTCGAAAGGAAGAATTTTCACTGGCCCAAACAAAAGGAGACATACAAAAGGTAAATGTAATTTCACATTATTTACAGCACATATCAGCCTGTCCATGAGTGACAGACGGGAAATTTGGAGTTAGGGAAATCAAAATAAAATGTTTATTTTTTATTTAAGTCCTTGGTTTCTTCCTGGAATCCAGAATTTCATTAGTTGGTAAACAAGATTAATGGGCACTTTTAGTAATTACCATTATTTTTGCCTGCAATGCAAAGAAATAATGGTGTGATGGACAAGACAAAAATTGAGCCTCAGATGTTGCAGACTGTAGAACACTGCATTATATCTGTGATTTAGATATACATTTAAATATAAATGTAGCTTTCAGATGACCTTGAATCTCCAAGAATCGTACATAGCATACATTAATGTAGGATCATTAATAAATTGAAGTTTTTGAAGCAGTAAGTGTTACATGATAGACAGGACAGGTAATGTGATGGAATGAATATGGGCACTGACTGGTCCTCCAAAATCATATCCAACACTTTTTGAGACAAATAACACTAAATAAAATGACAGTCGTAACAGAAATACACTGAGGTGACAAAAGTCATGGAATAGCAAATGCACATATACAGATGGCGCTAGTATCATGTACACAAGGTGTAAAAGGGCAATGCATTGGCAGAGCTGCCATTTGCACTCAGATGATTCATGTGAATAGCTTTCCAATGTGATTATAGCCACAAAATAGGAATTAACAGATTCTGAACGCAGAATGGTAGTTGGAGCTAGATGCTTGGGACATTTGTTTCAGAAAATGTTAGGGAATTCAATATTCTGACATCCACAGTGTCAAGAGTGTGCCGAAAATATCAAATTTAAGGCATTACCTCTCACCACAGACAACAGAGTGGCTGATGACCTTCATTTAATGACCAATAGCAATGGCATAGTTGTCAGAGCTAACAGACACCAGCAACATGTCAAATAACAGCAGAAATCAATGTGGGATGTACAACAAACATGTCCATTACACCACTGCAATGAAATTTGGTGTTAATGAGTTATGGCAACAGCCGGCTAGTGTGGCCGTGTGGTTCTAGGTGCTTCAGTCTGGAACCGCGTGATCGCTACGGTCGCAGGTTCGAATCCTGCCTCGGGCATGGATGTGTGTGATGTCCTTAGGTTAGTTAGGTTTAAGTAGTTCTAAGTTCTAGGGGACTGATGACCACAGATGTTAAGTCCCATAGTGCTCAGAGCCATTTGAACCATTTTGAAGTTATGGCAACAGACAACCAATGCAAGTACCATTGTTAACAGAACATCACCTTCAGTGCCTCTCCTTGGTTTGGGACCATATCGTTTGGACCTTAGATGACTGGAAAACTGTGGCCTGGTCAAACGAGTCACAATTTCAGTTGGTAAGAGCTGATGGTAGGGTTCGAGTGTGGCACAGACCACACAAGGCAAGAATGGACTGGGTCCTCTCGTCCAACTGAACCAACCATTGACAGCCATTCGAGGACTTCATGTTCCCAAACAATGATGGAATTTTTATGGATGACAATGAGCCATTTCACGAGGCATCAATAGTTCATGACTGGTTTGAAGAACATTCTGGACAGTTCAAGTGAATTGTTTGGTCACTCAGATTGCCTAACATTAATCTCATTGAACATTTATGGGATATAATTGAGAGAGCAGTTTGTGCACAAAATCCTGCACTGGCAATTATGAATGGTTGTAGAGGCAGCGTGGCTCCATATTTCTGCAGGGGCCTTCCAACAACTTGTTCAGTCCATGCCACATCAAGTTACTATACTACGTCTGGAGAAAGAGGGTCAACATGATTTTGAAAGGTATCCCATGATTTTTGTCATCTCCGTGAAAGAATAGAAAAACAGTTCATGGACTAAATTATACAACAGAACAACAAAATTTGTTTTAAAAGTCATTGAACCCTCCTACTATTTACTACAACAGGAGGATAAATAATTTTCAAGACTTCATCTTGGTTACAGCATATCCGATTGACCTATAGACTGAATCAGTTTATAATGGCCTGGTACACAAGGCTCTACTGTCAATGATACTTCAAATTTATTTGGAGAAATCACTCTAATCATTTTACCAAGATGATGTGTTCCTTTTGTATCTCACAGCAACCCATTTCCCAGGTGCATCTGTTTATCTTTTTTGCAAGCAGTTAATGATCCATGTCATGTGGTCTGAAAAAGTGGCTGGAATGAATTACAGGTGCATCTGCCACCATCAGCCACCAGTTAGAAAAAATCTGTTCATTTCAGAGTACTGATTCGGTACTTATGAAAAGAACCAAGATACTTTTTATTTCTTCTCTTACATAATCAAAGAATTCCTGTGGATTATACACTATGTACAACAGATGAGCCTTCACACACCAATTTCATCAAATGCCATGGGATGTTGCAAAAAAGGACCAGTGGAGCCCTACCCCAATGTCATATTTTGAATAATATAAGGAGCTCATCATAAATTTACTTTTAAACTGGGCTGCTCCTCTAACAAAGAAACAAAGACTGATTTTAGTGTAGGCAGTGTTTCTTTTAGCTCCTGTGTCATACTGTGCAAGAAGGTCGAGACTGCATAGTTGTCATGCACGATCACTAACTATTGCAAAGGCTGGCTTTTTGTTTCTGATCTTCCACTGCTTCTCCTTCACACATTCTTGTCAACATCTTGAGGGAGAAACTGATGAAGATCACAGACATTATCACAAGCATCACAGTCTCCTAACATTGAGTTCTTTCTCCATGTCAGAAAACAAGAGGAAGTAAATCTTTTCCCTACTAGGGAAGTTCATGTACACATTATTTACAGCCTGCAGCAGGTAATTAAAGTTAACATGATATTAGCAAACACAAACATTATGACGAGTATAGGAAACAGGCAGAACATACTTGGGTAAAGCCAGTAAAAGAGACTTCTGTACGACAATCCCAGTTTCTTGTTTAAAGACCTCACAAGCCTCTTTAACGATAAGTATCACATAACTCTTCTGGTGAAACTCGCACTTCCATGTTTAAAAGTTATTTACAGACTTCACCTCTTGCTTTCCTGCTCATTGCACGCTAATATTATTTTGATGACAGAAATGCTTTATTTATTCAGTGATCTTGGGCTTGCTCTGTTTCATTTCTTTGACAGTTGGCTCAGCAAACAGTTTATTTGCTAATTCTGGCATTTGATTTTGGACGACTTTTTTCAGAATTACTCTCTATTTTGTAGACTCATTGGCAACCCTGACTGTATCTTTTTTACTGCAATCTGCAGGCTTTGATGACACTTATACAATCTAAACTTGAAGTGGGTGAGGTACCATTTCTAGTGGAATTTTCTTATTTTTCTTCTGGTATTTCTGATTTCTTATTCTTTCTTTCTTTCTCCCTTTTCACTTTCAAAGCTATCTTGTTCTTTAATAGAGAAGATTTTTCTTAATTCTTGCTGATTTCTTTCTTTCTTTATAAATACTCTCTTTGCCTGACCTCAACTGGTTTCAGACGATCAAAAGACCGCTATATCACCTTGTCCTCCATTTCCTTCACTTACATAAGGTCAATTATAGCATTGTTAAAAAACAATCAAGCTTAATAATTAACTTATAAGTCAGAAACCTACTAAACATTTTGGCTAATGTTTTACACATCATTGTGCATTAACACAATAAATGAAGAGCGAAAAATTAAAAATGTAATGTTGAATTAAGCTTAATGCAATTTGGACACTCCAGAAAACATTCCTCAATGTTAGCAATGGAGAAAGGATGTGTGAAGCGTTGATGCTCAAGACTCAGGTTTTAATTTAATTATATCATATAAATTGTCCCATCTGCCACAATTACTATGTCCCATCCATCACAATCTTTTTGCATATATAAACAATTAGAATCAAAATATAATTTACGTAGTTCAGTAGTTACTGAGCATGACTAAGTGAGATTAAAGTGTTACTTTACTATCCAAAAAATTAAGATTACAAACAAAATGAATACGCAATTTTAGTGACGGACTGGACAGATTCCACTGCAGAAGAGAATGTTATGCAAAAAGGACTTAGAAATACTTGCCAATTTTCAGATTTTTATAGAGGCTCAATAGAAAAACTGATCTACTGAAAGGAAGCCCAACAATGAACTCTTTTCAATAAACTCACTGCCAACTTGACAACCTTTTTCTAACACTATCATCCATGAGTGTAATTTCACTACATTAATGGTAATAAAAAAAGTTGCAGAATGTTCCTATCCTCCACACATAATTTCAGTGCCTTCTGATTTCATTCAAACTGCTCCTAGCCATGGCTTTCAATTTTCAAATTTCACTCATAAACTCACTGACTCATGAAATTCCCAACATTATGAACACAATGGATTGGTCTTTTTCTAAGGGCAAAGAAATCGGTGGAAGTCAGATGACTTCAGACTTGTACACAATGTTTCTGCCCATTTACAGCCTTAGTTACTAAACAATACAACACCCTCTAACATAGTAGTATGTGGGATACCTCTGCTTAATCTAAATTGATTCCTACCGGTTGTGGCACGTATCAAGGCTCAGTTCTTGTGCCACTGTTGTTTTGTTTTTTATAAATGATCTATGATTGTGTGCAAGTCTACCTATTTGTTGCTGATACCATCATCTTCATGTGAGGATAATCTGATGACTGTTTTGAGGAGTCCCTAAACAACGAACTCTCTGAAGTGATTAATTGGTTAAGTACAAATGATCTTTCACTAAATTCAGGTAGATCAATTTTATTTTATTCAATTCTACCAAAAAAAAAAGTAAAATGAAAGAACAGACACTTCTAAATTTCTTTGAAGTGCATACTGATATCAAAAGGAACTGGTCCTGTCCGCAGCTCGTGGTCGTGCGGTAGCATTCTCGCTTCCCACGCCCAGGTTCGATTCCTGGCAGGGTCAGGGATTTTCTCTGCCTCGTGATGACTCGGTGTTGTGTGCTGTCCTTAGGTTACTTAGGTTTAAGTAGTTCTAAGTTCTAGGGGACTGATGACCATAGATGTTAAGTCCCATAGTGCTCAGAGCCATTTGAACTGGTCCTCTCATATCCAACACAACCTAAAAAGACTGAGCTCAGCTACATATGCGATCATACTGATCTCTGACATTGGAGACTTAACAAGTATTAAGTCCATTGTGTTATGGAACCGTCATCTGAGGAAATCCTGCCTTGACAAATAAGATTTTTGGGCCCCAGAAAAGGCTACTAGAATTATGTGTAGAGTACTCCCTGATCCCTCTACCCTCCCTCCCAACAAAACTTCAAGCTGTAACTTTTCCAGCAAGCTTCAAATAATGACCAGTACATCCAAGTACATATATTCACTTACATGTTTTGTAATCAAGAGCTCGGCCCAGTACAGCGATAATAGAAACTGTCATAGCTATGACACAAGAAAATATTCATTGTTAAGGACCGGACACTGGTGCAATGAAGTGCCAAATGGTCTGGCACCAAAATTTTTAACTCCCACAACTGATAAGATGTTTAAGAAACAATAAATCTCTATTTAAAGCTAAATTAAAGAAATATTTTTTACATATATCCATTTACCCATTAGAAAAAAGGGAACTTGTATTTAAAAAGACTTAAATAATTGCCTATGATAAATTATTCAACTATAATATATGAAAAGCTTCCTTTCTTATCTGAGGGTTGCATTTCATAGATATGCAATAAACTTTTTTTTTGGGAAACTACTATAAATATTTATCTTGTAAAAATCTTGTTAATGTGGTTCATCAGGTAAGGTCAGGAATGGTAATTGGAAATGATTTTCAGAAGTTTTCACTTTGATTTGAAGTAATTACTAGCTTGCTACATTCACGACTTAGTTTTGTAGTTTTAAGACATAGTAGGCCTGAAACACAAACTGTGCTCTTGGATTCCTTAATCTGTTGATTCTAATTGACAACTTTATGAGTTTACATTTACACCATTAGGTCAGGGGCAAATGGAAACTGCTATATGAAAGTGTGGATTGGTTACTGATTTGCTAGCTGAGGTAACTCTAGACCAACTTTGTTCCAAGAAATGAACATTTTCCTGAATGATTATAACAGTGTTTACAATTACTCTAGCCAACATGCATTAAAAGTTCCAAAATAAGCAATTGTTGAAAAGAATTTATCAAGTAACATGAAAAATGAGGCAGTAAGTAACATATTCCTTGTTAGCACACATAAACAGAACATACAAACACAAAAATATATGGCTAAGCTTTTCTCCCCGTTTGGGTTTAACAGGGCCAAACATGAATTTTTGTCAAGTGGTTGTGGTCTTATCATGTAAATGATGCAGTAAGCACACTAAATCAATGTTGTGTCATCTGAAACAACAGAGGCCAAAACAGTTGCCAATTCTATACATGATCCATTAAAAGAAAATATTTTCTGGCTTTCCCTCTTCCCCAAGAGCTCTTAGCTTAATTGGGTCACTGTCAATCCCCAGATGCATCACAACTGTTAGCAAAGCATGATTTCTCATTGTCTTTTGTCTTTCATGTTTAACACAAATTATTCCGTTCACTGCAGAAGGTATAAACTACAAATGGATCTCTAGCATTCTTTTGGGACTTTTGAAGGTGTTTGGGTTTCTTCAAAGAAATACAGATATTATGTTTTGTAAAGGCACATACCTATCCTCACAAGGATGGCCATTTTAAAACGGAGTCTTCGATGAATTCTGTTTAACATATTTTAAACCAATGACCCACGTTTTTCTTTGTCACATTCCGTTTCTGCGTGAGCAAATAAACAGTTGGCCACTGTAGCTTCAATATATAGAAGAAGAGTTTGAAAATGCCCAACGCCTAATTTATCCTGTGTTACACTCTCACCTAAAGAAGAAAGTATAATAAAATTGTACAGAAACTGTATAAATGGGCAGATTTAACTTCCTTTTATTCTTTAATTATGGACCCTCAGAAAAATGTTACTTCCAACCCGTAATTCAGTGGTTTGTGACACATTTTGGAACACCATAACCTGCTTCCTCCCCCCATGAACCATGGACCTTGCCGTTGGTGGGGAGGCTTGCGTGCCTCAGCGATACAGATAGCCGTACCGTAGGTGTAACCACAACAGAGGAGTATCTGTTGAGAGGCCAGACAAACGTGTGGTTCCTCAAGAGGGGCAGCAGCCTTTTCAGTAGTTGCAGGGCCAACAGTCTGGATGATTGACTGATCTGGCCTTGTAACAATAACCAAAACGGCCTTGCTGTGTTGGTACTGCGAACGGCTGAAAGCAAGGGGAAACTACGGCCGTAATTTTTCCCGAGGGCATACAGCTTTACTGTATGATTAAATGATGATGCCGTCCTCTTGGATAAAATATTCCGGAGGTAAAATAGTCCCCCATTCGGATCTCCGGGTGGGGACTACTCAAGAGGATGTCGTTATCAGGAGAAAGAAAACTGGCGTTCTACGGATCGGAGTGTGGAATGTCAGATCACTTAATCGAGCAGGTAGGCTAGAAAATTTACAAAGAGAAATGGATAAGTTAAAGTTAGATATAGTGGGAATTAGTGAAGTTCGGTGGCAGGAGGAACAAGACTTCTGGTCAGGTGACTACAGGGTTATAAACACAAAATCAAATAGGGGTAATGCAGGAGTAGGTTTAATAATGAATAGGAAAATAGGAATGCGGGTAAGCTACTACAAACAGCATAGTGAACGCATTATTGTGGCCAAGATAGACACGAAGCCCGCAACTACTACAGTAGTACAAGTTTATATGCAAACTAGCTCTGCAGATGACGAAGAAATTGAAGAAATGTATGATGAAATAAAAGAAATTAATCAGATAGTGAAGGGTGACAAAAATTTAATAGTCATGGGTGACTGGAAATCGATAGTAGGAAAAGGGAGAGAAGGAAACGTAGTAGGTGAATATGGATTGGGGCTAAGAAATGAAAGAGGAAGCCGCCTGGTAGAATTTTGCACGGAGCACAACTTAATCATAGCTAACACTTGGTTTAAGAATCATGAAAGAAGGTTGTATACATGGAAGAACCCTGGAGATACTAAAATGTATCAGATAGATTACATAATGGTAAGACAGGATTTAGGAACCTGGTTTTAAACTGTAATACATTTCCAGGGGCAGATGTGGACTCTGACCACAGTCTATTGGTTATGACCTGTAGATTAAAACTAAAGAAACTGCAAAAAGATGGGAATTTAAGGAGATGGGACCTGGATAAACTGAAAGAACCAGAGGTTGTACAGAGTTTCAGGGAGAGCATTAGGGAACAATTGACAGGAATGGGGGAAAGAAATACAGTAGAACAAGAATGGGTAGCTTTGAGGGATGAAGTAGTGAAGGCAGCAGAGGATCAAGTAGGTAAAAAGACGAGGACTAGTAGAAATCCTTGGGTAACAGAAGAAATATTGAATTTAATTGATGAAAGGAGAATATATAAAAATGCAGTAAATGAAGCAGGGAAAAAGGAATACAAACGTCTCAAAAATGAGATCGACAGGAAATGCAAAATGGCTAAGCATGGCTGGCTAGAGGACAAATGTAAGGATGTAGAGGCTTATCTCACTAGGGGTAAGATAGATACTGCCTACAGGAAAATTAAAGAGACCTTTGGAGATAAGAGAACCACTTGTATGAATATCAAGAGCTCTGATGGAAACCCAGTTCTAAGCAAAGAAGGGGAAGCAGAAAGGTGGAAGGAGTATATAGAGGGTTTATACAACGGCGATGTACTTGAGGACAATATTATGGAAATGGAAGAGGATGTAGATGAAGATGAAATGGGAGATACGATACTGCGTGAAGAGTTTGACAGAGCACTGAAACACATGAGTCGAAACAAGGCCCCCGGAGTAGACAACATTCCATTGGAACTACTGACGGCCTTGGGAGAGCCAGTCCTGACAAAACTCTACCATCTGGTGAGCAAGATGTATGAAACAGGCGAAATACCCTCAGACTTTAAGAAGAATATAATAATTCCAATCCCAAAGAAAGCAGGTGTTGACAGATGTGAAAATTACCGAACAATCAGTTTAATAAGCCAGAGCTGCAAAATACTAACACGAATTCTTTACAGACGAATGGAAAAACTGGTAGAAGCCGACCTTGGGGAAGATCAGTTTGGATTCCGTAGAAATACTGGAACACGTGAGGCAATACTGACCTTACGACTTATCTTAGAAGAAAGATTAAGGAAAGGCAAACCTACGTTTCTAGTATTTGTAGACTTAGAGAAAGCTTTTGACAATGTTGACTGGAATACTCTCTTTCAAATTCTGAAGGTGACAGGAGTAAAATGCAGGGAGCGAAAGGCTATTTACAATTTGTACAGAAACCAGATGGTAGTTATAAGAGTCGAGGGACACGAAAGGGAAGCAGTGGTTGGGAAGGGAGTGAGACAGGGTTGTAGCCTCTCCTCGGTGTTATTCAATCTGTATATTGAGCAAGCAGTAAAGGAAACAAAAGAAAAATTCAGAGTAGGTATTAAAATCCATGGAGGAGAAATAAAAACTTTGAGGTTCGCTGATGAGATTGTAATTCTGTCGGAGACAGCAAATGACTTGGAAGAGCAGTTGAATGGAATGGATAGCATCTTGAAAGGAGGATATAAGATGAACATCAACAAAAGCAAAACGAGGATAATGGAATGTAGTCGAATTAAATGTAGTCGAATTAAGTCGGGTGATGCTGAGGGAATTAGATTAGGAAATGAGACACTTAAAGTAGTAAAGGAGTTTTGCTATTTGGGGAGCAAAATAACTGATGATGGTCGAAGTAGAGAGGATATAAAATGTAGACTGGCAATGGCAAGGAAAGCGTTTTTGAAGAAGAGAAATTTGTTAACATTGAGTATAGATTTAAGTGTCAGAAAGTCGTTTCTGAAAGTATTTGTATGGAGTGTGGCCATGTATGGAAGTGAAACATGGACGAGAAATAGTTTGGACAAGAAGAGAATAGAAGCTTTCGAAATGTGGTGCTACAGAAGAATGTTGAAGGTTAGATGGGTAGATCACGTAACTAATGAGGAAGTATTGAATAGGATTGGGGAGAAGAGAAGTTTGTGGCACAGCTTGACCAGAAGAAGGGATCGGTTGGTAGGACATGTTCTGAGGCATCAAGTGATCACAAATTTAGTATTGGAGGGCAGCGTGGAGGGTAAAAATCGTAGAGGGAGACCAAGAGATGAATACACTAAGCAGATTCAGAAGGATGTAGGTTGCAGTAGGTACTGGGAGATGAAGAAGCTTGCACGGGATAGAGTGGCAAGGAGAGCTGCATCAAACCAGTCTCAGGACTGAAGACCACAACAACAACAACAATCCTGCTTTTTGCTTCCCTAAATGTTTTAACTTTAGTTATTACATCATCCACAGCCCTTGACACATGAGTCACAGTGTAACTACAATATGAACATTTTAATGTAAGTTCTTTGCATTTTTCAAAACCTGATATGGAATATCACCAACCTATACACTTGCAACATCCATGCAGTATCTGTTCCCAATTAACCTTCTTTGTAATTTTTTAGAGGGAAATGTAAACACACGATAGTTCTTATTTAGCCCGATATTAAGTAATTTCATTATTATAACCTCAGTTAGGAATGAAAAATAACTTAATAAACCATAAACATGTTCAACTTATTAACAAATAAAGGAAAAAATACAATTTTCTTTCTTCCAAAATTAAAGCTAATGAACAGCTAGACACAACATAAGAAGCTCAACAACTAACAAATTTTGACAATAAAAAAGAGAGGGGAATGATGCCAAACTAAAAAACAACAGCTGAAAACAATCCTACCTACAATTACACCAAATATCAATCCAGCAAGATTTTATACATTTTATCTCCAATTGCCCCCAGTTTACAAATACCTCACCTCACCTTAATTCCTTGCCGATACCAAAACATATTTTTGCTCTTTTCCAAATTATAACATATAATCAAAGGAACATGCCACTATAAGAACATTACCTAGTTTTTTTAAATTTTGTATTAACGAAGTAAAATAATGTAAAATATTATCTTTTTGAAATATGTCTGCTTGTGTCTGTATGTGTGGATGGATATGTGCGTGTGTGCGAGTGTATACCTGTCCTTTTTTCCCCCTAAGGTAAGTCTTTCCGCTCTCGGGATTGGAATGACTCCTTACCCTCTCCCTTAAAACCCACTTCCTTCCGTCTTCCCCTCTCCTTCCCTCTTTCCTGATGAGGCAACAGTTTGTTGCGAGAGTTTGAATTTTGTGTGTGTGTTTGTGTGTCTATCGACCTGCCAGCGCTTTCGTTCGGTAAGTCACCTCATCTTTGTTTTTATATATAATATTATCTTTTTGTAACATTTAAAGAAGGCTAAAGGTACATGTACTGTATCTAGTGTTCTTTTTAATTTTTTAATAAGTATAATAATGTGAAACATGGTTGTTTTATAAACATAGAAGAGAAAACATGTTAATATTTAGTAATAAGCTAAAAAAGAGTAAATGGTGACCCTGCAGCAACAAATTGACCTATGAGTTAAAGTGGATCACCCATGACATAAAAATTTCCATTGTAAAGAAACGCAGCTGCACAAAGAATTGAAATGTAATAAAGATACTGATTTCATTGAAGAAGCTACCCTCTATAATACTCTATTTCAAATAGTTGTCAAGGCTACTTTCAAGGAAACACTATTGCATGTCCAACTCAAATGACAAAGTGCTTCAATGAATAATTTATAAATGTGGCAAAGTTTGAAATCGATGTTACTGATTATCACGACCACATAAATCCCTTTGGGCTTGATGAAAACTCTGAACACCTAAAAAAATTTCTAAGGATGTAGAAAATGCACTCCTAGCATTAAAAAGCAACAGTTTGGAATGGAGCACTCACTAAAGTTAGTAGTGCATAGCATAATGGCAAACCCACTAGTCCAAATAATAAACCAATGTTTTGAAGAGGGCTACTTCTCAAAGGTACTGAAATATGCCCAAGTAAAACCACTTTCAAAAAAAAAGAGATAATTATCCCACTATCTCAATTCTCCCAGTCACATGTAAAATATCTGAAAAGTTTCTGTTGGCCAAATCCAAAACTTCATTTCAAAATATTATATTATTCTAAACAAACAATTTGGTTTTCAACAAGAGATGCAGTGTACAGCTTCAGTGAGGACATAAGAACATCATTACAAGTCCAATAATGTGACAGGAATTTTCTGTGACCTCACAAAGGCATTTGATTCTGTAAACCAAGCACTGCTTATTTACAAACTTTAAACAGTGCAGCATTTGAGATAGAGCACTACACTGTCATAAATCCACTTATCGAACAGAAAGCGAAGCATAACATTTCTGTAAGTGGGTCAAATTATTATTTGACCAGGTAGGGAATTTGGGGAGGGGGGGCAGACATATCTCAGGGTTTCCACAAGGCTCCATACTAAGCCCAATGTTGTTTCTCTTTTATGTCAATGACTTACGATTAAATACCAGCTCCCCACCATTTCTGATTGCAGATGATACTTCTGTGTTAGTTGTAAATAAGGATTCATAAAAAAATTCACAAATCTTTGATCAGAACACTCAGTACCTTCAAAACTTGGTTTCAGCTGAACAGGTTCAATCTAAACATATAAAAGACTTATACAACCCCACTCAAAATCAACAAGTGAAAATGTGAGCAGATTAAGATTATCCGTAATTGTGTAGATATAGCAGACACTGAGTTGGTCAAATTATTAGAATTAAATATGGATAAAAATTTGAGTTGGCAGGCATGCACTGGGTATCTAGCAAACAGATTGAGCAGCTTTGCATTTGCAGTACACATACTGTCAACTACAACTTACAGCCACGCACAAAATGTCGAATATAAAAACTACTCTGAACCCATTATTGGGTGTGGAATCATTTTTTGTGGTAACTGACAAACATAGTGTAGATACTAAAAATACAAAAAAAATTGAAATATGTGTACCATAAATCATCAAGAACTGTGTTTTCCACTATTTAGTAAACTTAAACTATTAACTCTGCTGTCCCTTTATAGATGCACGAGATTATTATCTTCTTGCATACCAAGCATAGATTATTTGAGGGAAACCATTTTCTTCACTGAGATGATACATGAAACAAAGAGAATTTTATGCTTCCCACCCACTGCCTCAAACTGCATGCTCAAGGCCCTCAACACACGGAAATGAAAATTTATAATGAATTAAAAGGAAACAAGTAAATACAGATTTAGATCTACTTGAAAGAAAGCTATATGAGGCACTGACACTGAAATATTGCTATGCAGTAAATGAATTCATTCAGGACAAACTGGAAATTTGAGGTGGATACAATGCATGACGTATCCCAAGAAATATCATTTTATTGTTTTATATGTTTTAGTATTACTATTTATTAGTGTAAAAATCACTGTAACTGTACTGCAAATTTTCAACATGGATTGCAAATGTATGTCATGAGATGAATAAATCATAATTCTGCAATATCTTTGTATCTGACTCATTCCACAGCTTACATGATGTGCTAACAATTTGAGATCATTGGAACATTAAATTAATAAATAAAATAAATAAGGTGCTTGTGGGCAAGACGAAAATCTGGTATGGCTTAAAGTTCTTGTACATCACGCAGAAAAAAATAATACACCCGATTATAATCATGAATTTATGTTTACTTGTCATACATCACATGGACTAGTGTGTTGACCATGACATAACTTGGAGAAAAATTGCTAATAATCTCTCTGCTGAATGGAAAAATGTGTGATTTACAGTCCATCATTCACATGACCCGTAGTAGCACCTGTTAACAAAAATAAATATTTTATTGAAATGTAGCTTGATTTTGTATTGACCAAGAATGTCTACTGGCGAGACACAAATTCTCACTGTCACTATTTTCCTTCCTATAGCCTAATAGTTTAAATTGCTTTTACTGCGCCGAAACATCATGAATACTTATTTTAACAGAAATTAATAATGTTGCTCTACAATGTTTGACTTAGTTTAATCAACCCATCGTGTACAAGAACATTTTATCAAATAACTCAATTTTTGCACACTATGCACACATGCATCTACAGAACTGCCATTGCTGTACGACCTCGTGATTGGTACCAGTTTTGTTGTCTTGTGTATGAATCCACCGCATTGTAACACCACCCAGCAAGTAAAGCTTCCTGCGTAACAGGCTGCCTCTCATGGACACTTTCTCAGTGCACTCCACGTTAATAGACTGCAGTGAGCACCTCTCATGGTAGTTGTTACTGAATAGTTTTTGAATGTGCAGCCTCATAACTTTCATATAATCCTTTCTAGTTAGTTAAGAAGATTATAAAATCTTTTACTATACACGCATAAACATCCAAACAAAAAATGAGTTTTTGTTTTTGTGGAGTCCCTTATATTTCCACAAAAAAAGGCTAGTATGATGAAAACACTATGATGAGCTAATGTTTTTATATACTTCCCACTCCGTTGGTTAGAGACTCCACCTCAAGTGTGAAATCAGAGGCAGATCACAAATTAATTGTTGATAGGACTAGTGCAGATGAAAGAACTAGACTATGTAACGGAACTGCCATAGCATTCACTTGAGGAATTAAGGGGAAACTAACGCAACCCTTCAGTCAAAATAACTTTGTCACATTTAAGTTTGCTTCATCCATGTATATTTCCGTTGTCATTTAACCCACTGTTTTCATCAGCACCTAAATAATTCCTTTTATGGTTTCAATTTTTTTGTGTGTAAGGTTTAATTTGATTTTTGGTCACTTAGAATGAATCACAGGATTGTCATACAGCTTCTAATATAAAAAGTGCATCAAGAATATCATTATTTAATAAGTGTAACTGCAAGTTTGCTCAGTGGCCTATTAATTTTAAATACTAGACTGTCAAGTAGAAACACAATGGTTAGACCTAAATGAGGAAAATTCCAAAGGAAGTTTAAAATGTCTTCCATTGCTACAAACTCACAATTTGTTTTCTTCACGTATTTGCTTAAATGAAGTCCACAAATGCAAATAGATGATATACACAGCAAATGCCCAACAGATGAACTTACCAAATTACACACACTGCAAATATTGATACTAACCCGATGTGATAACTTTTTAAACTTTGAAGTGCATGAAAATTTACCAACCCTCAGAAATGATTACCAAAAACTTGGTGCAATTGTCAAAAAAATTCCTATAATGCCTTTCCTATGGGTGGCTTTTTTTTCTCAACTAACAGCAAAAAGCACAAAAATCTTTTACGTCTATACCCCAATATTCTGGTTCATGGGAAATAAACTGCAAAAAATAAACTAATCAAAATTATACGTTATTAATAAAACTGCCTTGTATTTAATGTGATAAAAGCAGAAACACTAGTCAAAAATTTATGACTAGCTAACAGAATAATAATAAAATTGTACCATTTAGCCATCTTCACCAATACACTAACCGCTTCTCTCCAAAACAACAAAATTCTGCATGCATTAAATAATGAAATTGCACCAGTTTATATTTTCTGTGATCTGTCTAACACATTTGACTTTGTGGACCAATATCCTTCTAAATACAGTTATGTTTTATGCAACTGATGGTGCAGTCAACCAATGGATAATGTCAGATCTAACTAAAAGAATTCAGAAAGTTGTTCTTAGTAATCCAACCAATGCAGGAAGAGTAATATACAGTGAAACAAAAACAACATTTCAGATGATTTTTGAAGAAATCATTTCTTATAGAACAAAATGTTTGTAACTTTTTAGAAGAACAATTCAATACCCACATTATGGACTGAAACAAAAATAATTTAACAGCTAGTTGAGCTTGCAGTTTTAAAAGGATGCTGCAAATGTGTCACTGTGTACAACGTATAATACACAGCAAAACTGTTATGATTTTTTACATTGTTAATACATGGATGACTGAAGTCATACATCAAACATAAATGGACATGTTAAATACAATTATAAACATTAAGATACAATAGGTTTTGCTCACTAAATATCTTTCTTCAATAGCCTCTTTTTCTCAGATGTTGAAGTCACGAAACTGCACATGGCTGTTACAGCATTTGGCTCGCATAATCCGCATCACTTCAAGCAGGGGGGGGGGGGGGGGGGGGTTACCTTCATAGTCTGTGACGTTATTGAATTTAGTGTATGTTAAAATTCAGGAGTAAGTAAGAAACACACTGCGAACACCATTCTTAAGATGTGAATTTCAGAAAAAGATTTAAAATGCTGTATCTTTATAACAGTTCTAGATACTATGTCAGAGATAATTGCTTTATGATTACAATGGTATCCTCCGTTTGGACATCTGTCAAAGTTCTTTTACTGTCACCTTTTGAATTTTTTTTATAATTTACAGATTTTTTTTTCCAAAAAATGCCAATCTAGATTGTTGATTAGTACCATGTAGTACTATATTCTCTGTAAAGGAGAGCTTCCAGTTTTAAGTTGGACTGGTTATATTTTAATAAATCATTTTTTTAACTTTCAAGGGCAATGTATGTCTTCACTGAAGTTGTTTCTTACTGATTTCATTGTTACAATGATTATTTCTATTGTCTTTGTTGCAATTATTTCTTATCATTTTGTTTGTTGCAGTTATTTCTTTTCACTTTCATGTTGCATACATTTCTTACACTTTGTTGTAGTTTCTTGTCAGATTCTTTGTCGTGGTTCTTCACTGCAGGTTTCGGTATTGTAGTTGTTTAGTGCTAATTTGTTTACTGAAGAGGCTTCTAAGAAATCTGAGACCATCCAGTGAGTTCTGTGTTTTCGTGAGGAATTTGCCATTGACACAGTTGCAGTGTGTTTTGTGAAGAGGACTGTTTGAAATATCATCTGACTGGGGCTGCGCAGGAGAGTGAAGTGTGCTGCCTATTTGCATATCCGTAAAAGAGTGATTCATAAGACAAACAAAAATAAAACAGACTTTGTCCACATTGTGAATAAGTGTTCTCATTTGTGGACTCTGTTTCAAAGTGAAGATGTTTCCAGTGATGACTTTTTGTGTTCAACGTTTTGACAGAACAACAACAGTGATAGTATCTAAACAAGGCGAAGCCTTCCATGGCGCAGATTTTGCATCAACAGAGGAAGAATTAAATACCCTGAATCAGTCAACTACAGAGGTAGGTGTTAGTCCTGTTAAGAAACCGTGGTCAATGAAGTCCAGTCATAAGCTCTATGTATCAAGAAAGCACAGAGAAATTACTAAAGCTATGGATGAATATACTACAGCAAAACTGACCACACTCTTCAAAGCAGAAATTCCATCTTCAGAGGAAACTGAACCAAAGCACTCTTGCACATTTTGCGAGAAATTTTTCACAAACATCAATTCAGCTGTTGAATATTATGCACCCTACAGTGAAAAGGTGCAGGTTTTAACTATTATTCCAGAGACATTTTCAAAGGAAACAATTTTGAACCACATTCAACCAGTATCAAAGTACATGGTAGACAAATCAAGAAATGTGAGGTCTGTAAAAAGAGTCTTTGGAAGATCAGATCCCTATTACGGTCATCCTGTAGAAGCAGCTCGCGTTCAAATAGTGCAGTCATTTTATCTGGAAGATAAATGGAACTGCTCTCACAAGAGTGCCAACAAAAAAGACTCTATAACTGTAACAGTTGAAGGTAAAAAAGTTGTGAAAGTGAAGAGGTACATGACGCGCAGTATTAAAGAAACTTTTGCAATTTATAAGAGCAATTATACAACTTCACATATTGGAAGGTCAAAATTTAATGCACTACGACCTAAGTGGGTAGTTCCACACCCACCTAGAGATGTCTGCTTATATGTGTACTGTGTAAATTTTGAACTTTGTGTGGTAACTTTGAAGAATTTACTGGAGCGTGTGACATATGAGACCCTGGTTGGGCATGTGAAGTCATTAGTAGGCTGTCCCATAAAGTGAGACACTTGTTTGTTTCACGAATGTGGTGACTGCCCTGGAAAGGGAGCATTGTCTTTACAAACACTTGGCCTGGAAGACGTAGCAGATAACTATGCAGAAATTACATATGGGGCATGGGAGTAAAATAAACTAATTAAGAAAACTGTTGCCTTTGAAGGTTTCACTGATGTACTTGGTAAATGGTCAGTGAAAGTAGTAACACACCAGCATCTGAAGAAATTGCAACAACAACACATCGCAGAAGTGAAAGGGTGTGTACAGACTGAAGAACTATTTTTAGTGTTTCACTGTGATTTTGCTGAGAACTGGTCTGCAATTCTCCCACAAGAAGTACAAGGGTATCATTGGAGTAAGGACCAGGTTTCAATTATTACAGGAGTGACATATTTTCAAAACAAGACCACTAGTGTTGCAGTTAACAGGACATGACTCAGCACATGCTTTGCTAGCAAGGCACAAAATTCTTCAACTGCAAACAGGGGCAGAGATCATCATCATTATTTTTGATAGTGCTCCTAGTTATTTTAAAAATCAATACCAGCTGTTTGAAATGAGCAAGTTGCTTGTGCCAACTAACTAGGTATACATTACTACTGGTCACGGGGAGGGTCCTTGTGATGGTGCAGGAGGCCTGCTGAAGCACCATGCTACAAAACGTAATCTTTCTGGACGAAATACAGCTGCAATTCAGAATTCTGAGGATTTTAGGAGAGTCATGAAATCTTACACATCGCCCTCATTCTTTTGACCAAAGAGGAAATCGAAGAATTCTGTGAGCAGAAGAAAGAAGAATGGTCCAAACAAACCACCTGTGAAAGGAATTCAGAAGACACATTTTTGGACTCAAAGTGAGGGAAAACCTATATCGCACACACTCTAAATAGCAAAGAAGAAGAAATTTCATTTGTTCGGCCAACACCTCAGAAACAGTAGGATAACATTCAGATTCACAACCTGAGAAGGGGTGTGTGTGTGTGTGTGTGTGTGTGTGTGTGTGTGTGTGTGTGTGTGTGTGTGTGTCTGGTGGAAGATTATAGACACCAGTTATGAGTTAAACAAAATTGTAGTGAACTTTATGCTACCATATGGATCAGCTGCTAGATATAGGTTTCCAGCTGAAAGACAGAAACACCACCATCAGTGTTCACTTCTTGTTCACAATGTTTTGAAGATCGTAAATCCTCCAGTTCCTATTGGTTCAACAGGAAGGCATCACCCAATATCAAAGGAAGATACTGAAGCAGTAGAACACATTTTTAGTTCACTGACTAGCTAATGCCAATATAAAACAGAGTGCACAGAAGTTGTATAAATTGAAACCTCTAAGTCTTTGGACCTTCCACATACATTTTGAAACCATTTAAGACACTTGAAAAATGAGTCTCTTACTCATCTTTCAAAACTAAAATTATGTTAAATAAGGTTAGGTTTTGATTTTTATGGGCCTGTTACGTGATAATGTGGTAATAAAACAAGTTTTATGTATGGCAAAAATTTCATTGTTTATAAAACCTGTTCAACCTAAAAGTGGAAGCTCTCCTTTTCAGGGAATTCAGAACTATATGAAAAATTTCATTGTTTACAAAACCTGTTCAACCTAAAAGTGGAAGCTCTCTTTTTCAGAGAACGTAGAACTATACGGTACTAACCAATGGGGACGATATCAAAATTTTATGGATTGGCATTTTTGAAGAAAATTTTTTTTTCCATAAATCATAAAAAATGTTCACAACACTACAGCAAAATAACTTTGACAGATAAGTCCAAATGGACGATTTCTTTGTAATCATAAAGCAATTCTCTTTCAAAAAAACACAAAATATCTGGAACTGTTCCAGAGATACCTCATGTTAAAATTTTTCCAAAATTAGCATCGTCAAACTGGTATGTGCAGTGTCATCTTTGGAGGGCTGTATCTCTGAGTAGAAATTTTTTTTGAGAAAACAAAAAAATGTGTGTTTCTTACTTAGTACTTCATTTTAATGTATGCTAAATTCAACATACCTGAATTGATATGGACTATGCCTGCTTATTATTTCACAAAGTGTTTGAAAGTGATCTACTGTGTTATGCACACCATCAAAATTACGATGTGGTATGAAACTGCAGACACAAGGAAATCTGACTCATTAGAGATAATGACCCTTGACATTAGGAAGATAAATTCCACATTTTCGAAACCCAGAAATTACATCTGTGTGTCACTGCCTCAAGAAAACTTTCCCTAACACACTTTGCAAACTGATACACTGTCATAGGCTTGAATGTCTCCGCATTCAAGAGTCTACAATGTCTCACTATGTACAGTACACAAGAGTTTCACTGTGTAAACAAACACATCCACTACATTGTTAACATTCATAATCTACATGTCTACCACATCCAAACTGTACAGTTGATCACGAGAAGAAAATTACTCTTATCTTTATGTATTGTGGGATATTTAACTTCTACATATATATGTTAATTGTAATTTCTGACTCTCAAAAAGATACAATAATATATGAGGAAGGATACAACTGACCAGATTTTCTGTCATTACAGTCAAAGAGGTCTTTGATACAGGACAACATATAGTGATATCAACATGAACAAATAATATTATTATGAAGAGCTGAAATGGACTGTTTCACTGTGTACCACATTTCACTGTGTACTACTATTCCCTAATCATCAGGGAATCCTCTGACGGGAGAAATCACATAAGCAGTTCCCAAACTTCAAATGCCACTGTTCCTCACATAAGTAAATGGTCTTTCATCTAATTACAGAAAGCAGAATTAGTTCTTTTTGAAGATGACACTAATATTATTATCAAACCAGACATACATACAGCAACAAAATAAATAGTAGACAATGTTCTTAAAAGTATAACTGATTGGTTTTCTGGAATGATCTGACTGTTTCAAAATGAAAGAACGTATACAGTTCTGTACATCTAGAGTTGTCCATACTGATGAGAATTTAAATTGGAAAAAGCTCATTTTGGAACTCCTGTAACAACTTAGTTCAGCCATATTTTCACTTACATTTATTGCAAATCTTGGGGAGAGAGAAATCAATAAGCTGACATATTTTGCATTGCTCATTCCTACAATGTCATATGGAATAATGTTCTGGGGTAATTTATCTTAAGTCTTCATTGGTCAAAAACGTGCAGTAAGAATAATATGTGTTCGGCCACGATCTCTCGTAGACGTCTAGTTAAGGAGTTAGATCTTCTGACCAATTCTTCACAGTAAATTTATTCTCTCATGGAGTTTGTTGTAAAAAGGCCACTTCAGTTCAAAAGGAAGTATGACATACCAGTACAATAACAATACCAGAAGGGAAAATTGACACTCATTAAGGTTGTCTTTTGCACAACACACGTTGCACAGTGCTGTAACAAAAATTTTTATTCCCATGAGTAACAGAAATTTTTGCCCCCATGATATAAAATGTGACAGATACAAAGTAAGTTTTGAAAAGAAACTGAAAAAGTTTCTCCCTGACAACTCCTTCCACTCAGCACAAAAAATGTCTATTACTGTAAAGAGTGAAAGATGGTGGGTACAAATAACTAACTCACACCTGTGTCTCTTAATAATAAATAAATAAAAGACTCAAATGCCCAGCATGTAGCCATATTTACAAACTAACCTGCAATGTGAAAGTAAAATTACTTCTTTCACACCATTACAGGTAAAAGTTACAAATTGGAGACCCCCCCCCCCCTTAGGTTTTTCAACATGCCTCAAACTTGAACATTAGTCTGTGGTACCTGTTAATTTGGTAAAACTACCTTTATTATGCTTTCACATTCATTGGCTTTGCCAGCTCATGAAGTCTCCTCATAAAGAAACCTAGACCTCAGGCTGTGCTACAGATCAGTGTGTCACCACAACCAAGACTTCAGAGGGGGATCCATATTTTAACCTCATTTACGATTTATCATGTAAATGAAACTAATCATTTCACAGGCTCAGTCACAGCTCAACATAAAAGGAAAAGTCTTATTTAAATCAATGGTCCCACTCAGACTATCAAACTGAGTGCATTCTCCCAAAATGTTTTACTGACCATGTCTTGTCTCTAACTTTCAGCCACTCCTCGCCCACTATGAGGCATGACCCAGCTATCCAACAATAATAGAGAATGTAGAGGGGTTTTACATGTAGTATACAACTGGTATTGTACAGGAAGTCTTGGCTGATATATCCCTCAGTTCATTATTCTCGATACCCACGCGGCCTGGTACTCACCAAAATTTCATCCCCATGCCTTGACGATGTAGGAAAAAAGGTGCAAACTCCAATGGACTGAACTTTTCTCTCAGATGGATAAAATAAATTTACCAATACACCTACGCGCAACATCACCACAACAGTAAAATACACTGCACTGAATTTGATACTACAATGTCACTATCAATCAAAACATATTAAAGCCTTATTAGGAATATCATGTTACCAATGATTGCTAGGAAGTCAATTCTGCAGCACTTTAGAACAACTCCAGTGTGCAGTATCTTTTTTATCCAATTAGTGAGGCTGTCCCCATACTGACACCAAAAATAGCATTACTTAACCTGAACATTTCAAATCTCTTATTTTCCTTTTGTCTTTATCCTGTGTCTATACTGGGTCAGCAAGGTTATATCATAATTGGCATTGTTAATGTTAGAGGGAGGCCGGGCACCATTCCTGTCACCACTCCTTCACCAGCTGGGGACTGAATTGATGTACACCAAGTGTGTGTGTGTGTGATGTGTTATCCATCCAAAAGTGTGCCAACATTTGAGGTTTTCCAACTGTGTAACTGTTGCAGGACATGGGTACCAGCTCAGTGCTCACCTAGACATATGTGAGAAAACAACTAAAAAACCACATCCAGGCTGGCCAGTAAAGTGGCCCTCATCATCAGCTGAGAGGCGGATTAGATCTAGGCTTGGTGCACATGCCAGAGTCCTGGGAGACTTGCTTCCATATGCAGCTATTCAAGCAGGTTGGATATAAGAATAAAATCAAGTTATTTTTACCTGAACACAGGCTGTAAACTGCTCAAAAATACTGCAGTAGGGAAGTTACGAACATCCTGTTGTTCAAAATTCCATGGAGCGATATTAACATTTCTGAGTGAAACTGAGCAACAATAGTTACTAACAGGTTCTGTAGGATGGAACACTTTGTCTCACATTGACCTACACTATATTCCTATTGCTAGGTAGAAGTCTCAAATTAAACTACTGTAATGGAAGTCAAACTTTTTGCAACACAATGTATTCTT